>NC_042999.1:40541909-40554409 GCF_006345805.1 Octopus sinensis | reverse complement strand
ATTTCGGGCAAGTCGAATACATCCACCCTAGTATTCGCCTGGTACTCATTTTATAGACGCTGAAAGGCAAAGTTGACCTTCGTGGGATTTGAACTCAGAACGTAAAGATGGACGAAATGCTGCTAAGCATTTTGTCCGGTGTACTCACGATTCTGCCAGCTCGCTGCATTTAAGAATTTATTAATATTGATTTTAAATTTTGACACAAGGCTAGTAATTTCGACGAAGGGAATAAATCGATTATATCGACCCCAGCAACTGGTATTTATTTTATCTATCTCAAAAGGATGAAAGGCAAAGCCAGCCTAAGCGGAATTTGAACTCAGAAGGTACAGACGGACAGAATGCCACTAAACATTTTGATCGGCTTACAAAAAGATTCTGCCAGTTCACCTACTTTTTAGAACTTAATATTGTTCATTATCACAACGTAGATTTGTAAACGCGTCCTGTTTTGTTTTACTGAAACATTTTCCATGACCCTTTACAGTGACTCGTTGTGTAGTCGAGGAGAAAGATATTCTAAATCTAATCATCATCCCGAATTCCTGAAACAACTCGATACAGCTAGAAGAAACCCAGGATACCAAGTGGTCTTCTTAGACTGAGAAAATAATATTGTTCTTAAGGCGGCGAGCTGGTAGAAACGTTAGCATGCCGGGCGAAATGCTTAGCGATATTTCGTCTGTTTTTACATTCTGAGTCCAAATTTCGCCGCAGTCGACTTTGCCTCTCATCCTTTCGGGGTCGATAAATTAAGTACCAGTTACACACTGAGGTCGATGTAATCGACTTAATCTGTTTGTCTGTCCTTGTTTGGCCCCTCTATGTTTAGCCCCTTGTGTGCAATGAAGAAATAAGAAACGTTAGCATGCCGGTTGAAATGCATAGCAGTATTTCGTCTGTCTTTACGTTCTGAGTTCAAATTCCGCCGAGGTCGACTTAACCTTTCATCCTTTCGGGGTCGATTAAATAAGTACCAGTTACGCACTGGCGTCGATATAATCGACTTAATCCGTTTGTCCGTCCTCGTTCGTCCTGTCTGTGTTTAGCCCCTTGTGGGTAGTAAAGAAATAGGTATTTCGTCTGCCGCTACGTTCTGAGTTCAAATTCCATTAAGGTCATATTTAGCTTTCATCCTTTTGGGGTCGATAAATTAAGAACCAGTTACGCACTGGGGTCGATGTAATCGATTCAATCCGTTTGTCTGTCTATGTTTGTCCCCTGTGTGCGTAGCCCCTTGTGGGTAGTAAAGAAATAGGTATTTCGTCTGTCTTTACGTTCTGAGTTCAAATTCCGCCGAGGTCGACTTTGCCTTTTGTCCTTCGAGGTCGATAAATTAAGTACCAGTTGCGTACTAGGGTCGATTGAATCGACTGCCACTCTCCCCCAAAATTTTGGGCCTTTTGCTGAGAGTAGAAAAGAATATTATTGTTCTGCCGATGGTGGTGGTGAGGGTGTTGATCGTCGTCGTCATCGTGGTAGTGATGATGCCAGTAGCAGTGGTGGTGCTGGTTCTAATGCTGGTAGTGTTGGTACTCTTCGTCGTCGTAATTTATTTCCACCTCCTTCCCCTTCATAATCGCTTGTCTATTAATTGTCCCGGTGATGGTTGCTAATTCTACATTAATGTTGTTGTGGATGTTGGAAGCGGCCTTTGTAGTCCTGCTGTTATATTCTGGTAACTTTAGGGTTCACTATTAATCATCAACATCATCATATAATTTGTTAATTTCTTCTTCTTGTATTATTTTCCTTCTGACAGAACCGCTGATGTTATTCTATTTTTATTGCTTCGGTCGACGTTTTGTCGTTGATTTTCTCTTTGGTTCTTATTACAATTGTTTTTTTGGTTCTTATTCTTATTGTGCTGGTAGCTCTCGTTATATTCGTTGTTGCTTTCGGTATTCTTGTTGCTGTCCTTGTAGCTGTTTTTGTTTATTGTTTTCATTATTGCCTTTGATGTCTTTCATTGAAAATAAAATGTTTTCCGTCATGTGAGCTTGTTTTTCTTTACCTTCATATTGTTTTCAATGACGTCATTGTTTATGTTCTTCTTGCAGTCATTAGGGCTGCTGTAAATGTTTTCCTTGATGTCATGATTTGGTTAATAAACTCGGTGGCATTGTTCTTGTTGCTGATATCGAGAAAATGAACGAGCGTGCTGTAACATACTTTAGGAGTGATGTACTGATGTAACAGTTCGTGCCAGCACATTTGTCGAATAAAAACATGCTAGAGCTCCTTAATTTTCTGGGAGCCAGTTATCTACATTGCCTAATTGGCTTATTTGTGAGTCCAGAACGACAAAATTTAGGGATGTATAACTTAAGACGCAACAATTAATAAACAAGTTGAGACGCTCTGACTTAAAAACGGTTCCCCACGGATATGATTTCCGACAACCTGCAGCTAGAAGATATCAGCAAATCCTGGAACACGCTTGCCATTGTATTTATCTCCTTTACAGTGATGCTAGACTACTGAGAAATGCGCATGCGCAAGGTCATTATATCAAGTTACTAACAGCTAACTTCTGAAATGTGAATCGTGGTTCTTGGTTCCCAGAAATGGCGACGAGCTGGCAGAAACGTTAGCACGCAGGGCGAAATGCTTAGCGGTATTTCGTCTGCGTTACGTTGTGAGTTCAAATTCCGCCGATGTCGACTTTGCCTTTCATCCTTTCGGGGTCGATAAATTAAGTAACAGTTACGCACTGGGGTCGATGTAATCGACTTAATACCTATGTCTGTCCTTGTTTGTCCTCTCTGTGTTTAGCCCCTTGTGGGTAATAAAGAAATAGGTATTTCGTCCGCGGCTGCGTTCTGAGTTCAAATTCCGCCGAGGTCGGCTTTGCCTTTCATCCTTTAGGGGTCGATAAATAAAGGACCAGTTACGCACTGGGGTCGATGTAATCGACTTATTGCCTTTGTCTGTCCTTGTTTGTCCCCTCTGTGGTTAGCCTCTTGTGGGTAGTAAAGAAAGAGGTATTTCGTCTGTTGTTACGCTGAATTCAAATTCTGCCGAGGTCGACTTTGCCTTTCATCCTTTTGGGATCGATAAATTAAGTACCAGTTACGCACTGGGGTCGATGTAATCAACTTAATCCCTTTGTCTGTCCTTGCTTGTCTCTTCTGTGTTTAGCCCCTTGTGGGTAGTAAAGAAAGAGGTATTTCGTCTGCTGTTACGCTGAGCTCAAATTCCGTCGACGTCGACTTTGCCTTTCATCCTTTTGGGATCGATAAATTAAGTACCAGTTACGCATTGGGATCGATATAATCGACTTAATCCCTTTGTCTGTCCTTGTTTGTCCCCTCTGTGGTTAGCCTCTTGTGGGTAGTAAAGAAAGAGGTATTTCGTCTGTTGTTACGCTGAGTTCAAATTCTGCCGAGGTCGACTTTGCTTTTCATCCTTTTGGGATCGATAAATTAAGTACCAGTTACGCACTGGTGTCGATGTAATCAACTTAATCCGTTTGTCTGTCCTTGTTTGTCCCCTCTATGTTTAGCCCCCTGTGGGCAATAAAGAAATAAGAAATGGTCGTTTATTCGGTGTTTGACCCACATGTCCGCGACGTCGGAATGTCACCAAATCAGTAGCTTTCCTTGATGAAAATACACAATAGATGTTGCATAGATGATGTCTGCGCGGTCAACTACGCGGTTGTATAGTGATTTCTGTTTGTCTTATAAATGTACAGCCATCCGAGAATCTATAAGTGAAAATCATAATCCAAATCGATGGAAAATTAGAAGTAGTCATTAGTTGAAAATGTAGTAACAACATAGTTAGAAGTAGGTTAAGATATGTATAATTGTTTTCAATTTCCAGTAGAGTGAATAGTATTTTCGTATGTGTATTGGGAGGTGGTGCTACGAAGGTGACCCGGGGGCTAAGGGAATGGTATACTGAAAAATTTTGCGCTACAACTTAAGGAAATAGAAAGAAGCTAAATAACGTAAGTGATATGTTATACGTTGCTTTAAAATACATCATGCGATATCATTACTTTGGAAATAAAGGTAGCAACTCAGCAGAAGTGTCAGCCCGTGAGGCAAACTGTTTGGCAGTATTTCGTTCGTCTTTATGTTCTGAGTACGAATTCTGCTGATGTCGATTTTGCCTTCATCATTTTGGGGTGGATAAAATCAGTATCTTTTGAATACTGGCGTCAATGTAATCAAGTCAATACTCCGCCGAAATTGGTGGCCTTGTTATCAAAGTTAAAACCGATATTACTTTGGAAATAGGGATAAAATTGGTATACATACTAGTTCAAACAATACAATCTGTGATTCTATGCAGTGGTAATAACGCGCATTCTCAAAAATTATTTGCGAATACCGCAATTATCTTAATTTTTTCTTTTTTTTTTTAAATAATTACTCACACTACATACGAGTAGTGGAGGCACAATAGCCCAGTGGTTAGGGCAGCGGACTCCTGGTCGTAGGATCGCGGTTTCGTGTCCCAGACCGGGTATTGTGAATGTTTATTGAGCAAAGACACCTAAAGCTCCACGAGGCTCCGACAGGGGATGGTGGTGAACCATGCTGTACTCTTTCACCACAACTTACCCTCCCTCTTTCTTCCTGTTTCTGTTGTACCTGTATTTCAAAGGGACAGCCTTGTTACACGTTAAAGGTACACGTGTCTGTGAAATGCTCGGCCACTTGCACGTTAATAAATGAGCTGCGACGTCACTGGTGCCAAGCTGTATCAGCCTTTGTCTTTCCCTTGGATAACATCGGTGGCATTGAGAGGGGAGGCTAGTACGAGTGGGCGACTGCTGGTCTTCTAACCTTGCCCAGAATATTGCCTTGGAGGATAACTTTTTAGGTGAAATCCCATGGTCAGTCATGACCGAAGGGGTCACAACATACGAGTAAATTAAAATAATATGGAAAGCACATATGAAAGAATAGAAGGGAGACAACTAGAACTAACTACGATGATAGAATTTCCTAATCATCCATATCTATATTATCATGTAATATATATATATATATATATATAATATATATATATATATTATATATATATATATATATGTTGTAATCTATATATAAAAAATATAGAAGTATGTGTATTCACTTTTCACGTGTAAACGGCTTCAGTTACTGCCATAGTTGTGATGCATGAATAATTTGACCTCGGCCACATAATAGGGTTTTCATTTGATCTTTTTTTTTATTAAAAATATAAAAATATTGCTTTATGTTTACGATTCACTTCTTTAAAAAGGTTTCTCAATATCAACTTCCGGTATTGACATAAAAACGGCGAAGTCTCTCAGTCTCTATTTAAATGTTCGCTATTTGTAAACAACTACGATAACTTACTGAAAGAAATATTTACGAAGTTCACAAATTTAAATATTCGGTACAAAGATACTTTTTAACGTGCCTTTATTTATACGATTTTTTCATTCCATGTTTATCTCATTCATTGTTTGCAAGGTTCTGTCTGTCACACACACACACACACACACACACACACACACACACACACACTCACTCACACTCGCGCCCCCACCAGGATTCATTTCGTTCTGAACTCGCACATTTCGTTAATTTCCGTAAAAAAATTTTTATCGTATTTTCTTTTTGCACGACGTGTTCAGCTCTATGTATTTGCAGTCAGTCACCAACGCACTCGTGTCTTTTTGTATGCACGTTTGTATACATTTACGTATGTGTGTGTGTGTGTGTGTGTGTGTGTGTCTGTGTGTGAGTGTGTGAGTGAAGGGGTGTGTTGTCATGTATAGTACATACGTAAATACATACAGCTTTTATCTGTGTATGTATGTGTGTGTGTGTGAGAGAGAGAGAGAGACTGATGTGGCACTCTCTCTTTCTCTCTCTACACACACACGCACACACAAAAGAAAGATGTATGCCTATATATTTATGTATGTACATATACATGACAACATGTTCTTTAATAAGTTTGGCCTGGTAGTTCCTTGCAGGTAGGCATTGATCTTAAGTTGCTATAATAAACCCTTCTGTTTCAGATTTTAAGCCACAAGCCATTAGCCATTGATGAGTAAGGTCTTTGTCAACATCGGCATTATTCGGTCTCTTTGGGCATTTGCCATTGTGAGGTTTTTCGTGCCATTTATCAGTCAGAATATCTAAGGTAGCAGTTTTAGCACGGGTTTACATACGCTTAGATTTTTCTGTGCTTCTTTCTAGTACGTCTAATTTTGGAATTTGTATTTGGAATTCACTTATATATTCTTTTGCCTGTTTTGTTACTGAGTATGATGCTTTCTTGTTTCATGTTTTGAGATAAGTTTTAACATCCAGTCCTCAAGGTTTTCAGGTAGTTGTCAAGGCCAATTGTGGAAATCTTCATTGTTAATTCAAATTGTAAAAGTCAACGGCTTCCCTCTTTTCTTGGCAAATAATGTCGTTCTATATCTCCCTTAGGATGATGCATTCTATGCATTGTCAACAGTTTTCGTATTTTTCTCTCAAGATTACATATTTCAGTAATTGACCAGTTAAATTATTTATTATTATTATTATTATTATTATATTATTATTATTATATTACTACTACACTACTACGACTACTACTACTACTATATACTACTACTACTACTATACTACTATCTACTACTACTACTACACTACTATTATTATTATTATTATTATTATTTTATTTAATTATACTACTATTATTATTATTAGTATTATTATTATTATATTATATATATTATATTATTATATTATTAGTATATATTATTATATTTATTATTATTATTATTATTATTATTATTATTACTATTATTATTACTATATTATTATTATATTACTATATACTATTACTATACTATTATTACTATTACTTTACTATTATACTATTACTATATTATTATTACTATTACTATTATTATTATTACTTTACTATAGTATTATATTATTATTATTATTATTATTATTATTTTTATTAATATTATTATTATTATTATTTATTATTATTATTATTATTATTATTAGTATTATTATTATTATTTTAGTATTATTATTATTATTATTAGATTATTATTATTATTATTATTATTACTACTACTACTACTACTACTACTACGAACATACACTACTATACTACTACTACGACTACTACTACTACTACTACTTATTATTATATTATTATTATTATTATTATTATTAGTATATTATTATTATTATTATATTATTATTATATTATTATTATTATTATTATTATTATATTATTATATTATTACTATTATTATACTATTACTATTATTAATTACTATTATTACTATACTATTATTATTATTACTATTACTATTATTATTATTCTATTACTATAATTATTATTTATTATTATTATTATTTTTATTATATATTATTATTATTATTATTATTATTATTATTATTATTAATTATTATTATTATTATTATTATTATTATTATTATTATTATTATTATTATTAGTATTATTATTCTATTATTATTATTATTATTATTATTAGTATTATTATTACTATTATTATTACTATTATTATTATTACTATTATACTATTATTATTATACTATTACTATTATATTATTATTATTATATTATTATATTATTATTATTAATCTTTTAATTATTATTATTAATCTTATTATTATTATTATTATTATTATTATTATTAATCTTATTATTATTATTATTATTATTATTATTAATTATTATTAATAATTATTATTATTATTATTATTATTATTATTGTTATTGTTATTGTTATTGTTATTATTATTATTATTATTATTAAAATAAAATACGGTCCGTTGTCTTCTGAACCGGGGTCATCCCTTGACCCTAGGGTCACAGCAGGTCTTCATCTCATGGAGAGTACACGGCGTAAAATGTGTGCGAAACCTAGCAACACTATTATCTGAAGTTCTCCCACGTTAACACTGCAAGGTAGTTTGTTGAGCTGCTTATCAAAGCCTTTTTAATTAGTCCTAACGCTCCAATCCCCACTGGTGCTGTGCTGCTTTTTATTCTCCTCATCTTGGTCACTTCTATTTCTAGGTCTTTGTACTGAAATAACTTCTGTACTTCTTTAATGGGCACATTTCTCTCTGATGGTACTGTGACATCTACCATTAAGCATTTCTTATTCTTCCTATCATTGATGATTATGTCAGGCTTGTTAGCCTTGATTTCTTTATCGGTGTTGATTGGCATGTCCCAGAGTACTGTTACATCACCTTTTCCGGTCACAGTTTCAGGTTTGTGCTGGTACGATGTTTTTGAAGTTGGAAGCTGGTAGTGTTTACATATCTTCCAATGGATATATTGCGCTACTCTATCGTGTCTATGAATATATTCGGTTTTTGCAAGCGCTGTGCATCCATTTAAGATATGGTCCACTGTTTCATACTGCGCATGACACATTCTGTATTTCAGGTCATTGCCATCGTTATTTTGTCGTGGTAAGCCCTGGTTGCCAAGCTTGATCTTGTGCTGCTATGATAAAAACTTCGGTTTCAGCCTTCAGTCCTGAGCTCTTCATCCATACATGAGTGTCTCATTTTTCTACGTCTGGTTTGTTCACTCAACATGGGTATCGGCCATGCATCAGTTTTTCTAGCCATTCTTCTTTGCTCTTCTTCTGAGCTTGTTTTTTTTCATCTTTTCCTTAACTCTTTTAGCAAACTGGGTTACTTTCTCACTCACCTTCATCCTAGGTTTCTCCGTCCTCAGTTGTTTCTTAAACTGCAGTGTATAGCTTCTTATACCGAGTATAGCTTCTTTACATTATTATGCTGGTGCACAACCTTCATTAGAGAATCTTTTATTATTATTATTATTATTATTATTATTATTATTATTATTATTATTATTATTATTATTATTATTATTATTATTATTATTATTATTATTATTATTATTATTATTATTATTATTATTATTATTATTATTATTATTATTATTATTATTATTATTATCAATTCAGAATTGATTTCTTAAAGAATAAGTTGAATTTGGAATAACAAATTTCTATACAACGTATTTGCGTTCTTCTTCCAATATATAAGGAAAAATTTCATCGCCGGCAACGCCGAGTACCTCTGCTAGTATATATATATTATATATATATATATATATATGTGTGTGTGTGTGTGTGTGTGTGTGTATATATAATTATATATACACGGGCGCGCACATACGGTTAAAGGTAGATACACTTCTATATAGATGTGTATTGATGCGTATATTTGTATTTATGTAAATGTGTATGTTTGTTATATCCATCTCTCTATCCCCCTTCTATGCCTCTCTGTATGATCAAGGACTAAAACCGTTGCATAAAAGCCCATATGAGTAGAAATCTGGCTGAAACTCTAACCTTAGATTTCTGCAGATAAAAATTTGCAAGACAAATGTGGTGAAATTGTGAACAGAAATTCTAAACTGAATACTTAAAATAGAATACTATTTAATCTGCTAAAATAATCTAAGAACCAGTTAGTGCTGCTGAAGCAGGATAAAATTTATGCCTAATCCACTCTATTTTATGTGGAATTGATATCTCTGTGGCAATTGTCTACGCTGTATAAAATAAGTGTATGACAGACAAATTTATCATTAAGCTATGACCAAAAATCCCTGAGTGAAAGGTGTCAATAAACCTTAAACAAAGTTATTTACCTTGGCTTGCATCTACGCACTTTACACTGTGAAACATAATTTATATATTTTAGTCTTTGGTCAGTAAGTATTATTTCCTATTTGCTTCTATCTAGAAAGCAAAGGACATAACAACTATTACAATTATTACCTTCCCATTATGCCTTTATGACCTGGACATCAAGGTTTTGAAACTGACCTGTTTTCCATTACATTTCAGACAGATTCAGCACTGAGTTGCTGAAGCAGAAATATTGTTATAGCAAAAATTCTGCTCTATACCACCGAGTTGCTTGTCAGTTGTTTGACATTAACCTCTTGATTGTATCCCTTAGTGGCTGAAAATATGTGCATCTCTGATCATGAGCAGGAGTTGCAGTGGAGCATCATAGCTATGTGTTGAAAGGGATTCATTGGGGCTTGAATAAATGCAAGTAAAGCAAATTTTGACTGAAATTTTAGCCATTTTCATACTTTCTACGGGTAAGCAAATAAGGAATAAACAGTAGCTAACCAAGAACAAAAATCGTATTATTTTACATTACACTTTTCGATTTTTCTTTATTAAATACTATAATATTTCGTTTCAGATTTTATCACCGTGGAAATACATGTCTAGTTGCATTAAGATCAGGTATAATTCGGGACTACATCGTAATATTATAATAATTGGCAGGCGGTGAGCTGGGAGAACCGTTAGAACGTAAGTTAAAAGGCGTAGTACCATTTCCTCCATCTTTAGTTAAAATGCATAGCGGCATTTCCTCCGTCTTTATGCTCTGAGTTCAAAATCCGCAGAGGTTGACTTTACCTTTCAACCTTTCGGGGTCGATAAAATAAGTACCAGTTCAGTACTGGAGTCAATGTTATCGATTCCTATTAACCCCGAAATTGCTGGCCTTGTGCGAAAGTTTGAAACCTTTATTATACATATGGCGCAGGAGTGGCTGTGTGGTAAGTATCTTGTTTACCAACCACATGGTTCCGGGTTCAGTCTCGCTGCGTGGCACCTTGGGAAAGTGTCTTCTACTATAGTCCCGGGCCGACCAAAGCCTTGTGAGAGGATTTGGTAGAAGGAAACTGAAAGAAGCCCGTCGTATATATATATATATATATATATATGTGTGAGTGTATGTTTGTGCGTCTGTGTTTGTCACCCTAGCATTGCTTGACAACTGATGCTGGTGTGTTTATGTCCCCGTCACCTAGCGGTTCGGCAAAAGAGAATAAGTACTGGGCTTACAAAGAATAATTCGCGGGGTCGAGTTGCTCGATTGAAGGCGGTGCTCCAGCATGGCCGCAGTCAAATGACTGAAACAAGTAAAAGAGTAAAAGAGTATATCTTTATCGTTTACTTGTCTCAGTCATTGGTCTGTGGTCATGCTGTAGCATTGCTTCGAAAGGATTTTGTCAAATGAATCGCTTTCCCTCATTCTGCCTATATTTTTAAACCTGCTATTTGTAGTATCGGTAAGTTATACCGAACCGCTAGGTTATGGAAATGCAACCAAACCAGCCCCGGTTGTCAATCGATGGTGAGGGACAGACAAAGACACGTACACATATATAAATACATACGTACGTAATACCTACATACATACGTACATGCGTACATACGTACATACTTACATGCATACATACACACATACATACACACATGCACACATTCAAACATGCACTCATACATGCATTTAATGTACACATGGCCAGAGAAGAAAAATATATAGCCTCATAGAGCTCAAGTGCTTTGCTGTTGTGAATATCTCTGAAAATCGAAAGGAAAAACGATATCTATGGACAACTACTTCGAAAACACCATCTTCTATATCTAGATTACAAATTCACATTTATACCAGCAATAACAGGCGCTCTTGGTTTTGTGAGTATATGCCTAAATGACATATTGCAAAAAAAAACACTTTTCAAAAAAATTGAAAGTAGCTCACACATTGCACATGCTAAGCGTAGGTAGAACAGTAAAAATATGTAAGACATTTAAAATGTGATATTGTTTTTGTTATATATATTCAAAGGTCGGAGCTTTGTATTTTCATTAGCAGAGAGCTCCGTCCTCAGACGTAGAATATAAATAGTGAAAAACAGAAGAGAACATATATACATACATATATTCACTCATGCACATTCACAAATCTTTAAGTTTAAGTTAAGTTAAGTTTAAGTTAATTTTTTGGCTCAAAAAGCAAAACGTAAGGCCATTTAGGGGGACATGGAGTTATGTACAGGGAGGGTGTTCATGCAAAGAGTTCAGGCCATTTCTGGTCAAGAGAGACTTTAAACCGAGCGGTCGTCGGCATCTTCACTATCTCGTCCGGCAGCGTATTCCACGGATCCGCAACCCGGACGGAGAAAGCCCCCTCTCCTTCGATTGAGACGAAATCGTCGCAGATAGAGCTTTTCGGAGTGACCTCGCAGCGACGCTCTGGAGCAGGAGTGAAGAACAGCGTTTTCGAGAGGTTACACTTTCCGCTTATGATGTTGTGAGCGAGAATGAGATCACCACGGCGTCGTCTTCGGTCGGCTTGCCTAGAGTAGAAGATAGTGGTGAGACTGAAAACGGAATTATGTTGTTCGTAAATAAGATCCTTACCACACAGCCACGGCTACGCCTAAGCGGTATTAACTAATAAGTTTCATTACTTAAGACTATTAAATTTACTTCGTGGATATCGTTGCTACTTCTAGCAAGTTTGATGAGAACTTCTTGTCTCATCTGTAACTTCTTTAGTTCTAATATATGCTAATGGTAAACCGGTTAAATTGCACACCGAATATAATTCAATTTGAAGGTATTTATTAACGTATGACCGACTGTAAATTTGAAT
>NC_042999.1:40511909-40536909 GCF_006345805.1 Octopus sinensis | reverse complement strand
GCCTCCGCTCTCCCCACCATCGATGCTACCCCAAGGAAAAATACAATGACCGATACAAAGCATTTCTACTGATAAAAAACTGGCGCAACGTGAAATAAAGTGTCTTGCTCAAGAACATAACACACAACCCGGTCCGGGAATCGAACTCACTACCTCATGATTGCGATCCCGACACTCTAACCACTGAGTCATGCATCTTCACACTTGAACACTAGTTTCTAAATAAATAGTTGTTACTTTTTACTCGTTCTGTCCAAGCATAGGACTACCGCATATACAAAAAAAATAGGATAGAAACAATTTGACAGGCTACGTAAATTTGCACATTTAGAACGTAAAGAGAAAGCATGGGAATAACAGACTATGGCTTATAGCATGAATTCAGACGCGATAAACAAAGAACAATTATGTATACCAAATGCTATACGACACAATTCTGTCCTTTCCTTAGAAGGAACAGAAATGTAAATGCATCCAGAAGTGATTGATATCAACGCCGAGTTAACAAGTGAGGATAGACTAAAAATGATTGAGCGAAAAAAGGTCTTTTTCTTTCAAGGAAGTGAGATACAGATCTGAACACCTCTCTCTGTTTCAATAGATGTTATCCACACAACCTTGTCTTTACATTACTGAGCAAAATAACGAAGAGGGACATACATGTACAATACAATACAATTTCTTGCCTCATTCAAATTATCAATGCCTATAGTGGGAATTCGGGAAAACGGCTAGCAAAGACAGCTGCCGATTCATAATTGTTAGCATGACCTTGCGTTTTCTCGAAGCAAAGGACTTGTAGAAACACGTGTTTCTGTCACAGCACCGTTACACAACCATACACACACACGCGCGCGCATATATATATAGATTCGTTTGTACATGACTGCAACGCTTTGGTCCACCGTTTCAACTTTGAACCAAGACCCCGCCGAGCCAACCTCACTCGGGCCGAATCCATTGCCCTTCGCCACCTCCGCCGACGTAATGACATTGTCATCAAACCGGCGGACAAAGGCGGGGCAGTGGTAGTGTGGCGCGCTATACAGGGAGGAAGCGCTCAAACAGCTTCAAAATCCCCTCTTCTATCGCCTCCTCCCCTCCGATCCCACCTCCTCCTACCAACAGCGAGTGTCCTCCACCATCCGCGACCTCATCTCCTCCTCCGCTCTCCCCCCCCCACCGCCACCAACCTCATCGTCCGCACACCCCGCACCTCCACCATCTACTTCCTTCCCAAGATCCATAAACCCTCTAATCCTGGCCGTCCCATAGTCTCTGCCTGTAATTGCCCCACTGAACTCATTTCCCTATACCTCGACCGCATCCTGTCCCCCTTAGTCGCAGCCCTCCCATCCCACATACACGACACCAACCACGCCCTCCGTTTCTTCAATTCCGTTTCCTTCCCTTCCAGCCCCTCACACCTCCTCTTCACTTTAGATGTAAAATCCCTGTACACAGTGATTCCCCACAATGACGGTCTCCTAGCCCTCCAACACTTCCTCGACCGTCGTCCCGACCCCACCCCCGCACCCCCACCCGTCTCCGTTTGGCTGAGCTCGTCCTCACCCTCAATTGCTTCACGTTCGCCGGGGAAACGTAAAACCACAGAGTCCGGGGTCGCGATGGGAACTAGGATGGGCCCCAATTTCGCCAATCTCTTTCTTGGCTACATTGAGGCCCAAGTGTTCTCCCAGTTCTCTGGGCCGACCCCCGAACTATACGGTCGTTATATCGACGACTGCGTAGGTGCCACCTCCCTTTCCCGTGAACTTCTCTGCCATTCATCTCTTTCCTTTCCAACTTTCACCCTCTCTTCAATTCACCTCCACCATCTCCAACACCTCTGTCAACTTCCTTGACATCTCTCTCCGCATCGATCACCCCTCCAACTCTCTCACCACCACCGCCTTCTTTAAACCTACGGATTCCCACCTCTATCTCAACTTCTCTTCCTCCCACCCCTTCCACACCAAACGAGCCATCCCCTACTCCCAGTTCCTCCGCCTCGGACGTTTGTGCAGCCGCGACCAGGATTTCGAGACCCAATCTCAATACCTGGCCCGCATGTTCAGACTCCGAGGTTACCCACCCATACTCCTCTCTGATGCCCACACCCGCACCCGTCGCATCGACCGCACTACCGCCCTGTCTCCTTCCCCACCCCACCCCCAACCGCCACCCCTTCCCTCTCCTTTTCCACCCCTCTAACCCTACCCCCTTCGTCGCAAGATACTACCGTGCCTTCCGTCGCCTCCAGCTTGATCCACCACCGCCCCATTTTCCCTAACCCACCCCTGTCCTCCTTCAAACGAGCCCGCAATCTGCGTGACCTCCTGGTCCACAGCACCCTCTCTCCTCCTTCCCCCTCAGCCCACGCGGATCATTCCCTTGCTCTAGATCCCGCTGCAACACTTGCCCCTTCATCACCAACACCACCGCTGTCACCGGCTCCAACCAGCATACTGTACGCATTAGGCACTCTTTTACGTGCACCTCTCTGGCCTTATTTACTGCATTAAATGCAACCTATGCGGGATGCTGTATGTAGGACAGACGGGACGCCGGTTGTCCGACCGTTACACTGAACATTTGAGGGACGTTCGCCTACACTCTTTTTCTCCCGTCGCACGCCACATCCGCTCGGCCGGCCATTCCCTAGATGACATCTCAGTGTTTGGTCTCGCCCCCCACAATGGTCGCCCACATTCCAGGCTCCACTTGGAGCAACGCTACATCTTCACCCTACAAACTACTACCCCACACGGACTTAACACAGCCCCCTCCTCTTGAGATCCGCTTTTTTTTTTTTTGTTTCCCGGATACACCACCCACACACACACACCTACCTACCTCCCACACGCCTGTTCACACACACACATACGTAGACCCATCTACGTACATACATTCACACATTTAATCACACACACTTATAGACATACATGCACACACTAAAATACAAACCAACATGCACATACACACACACTACATACATACAACACACACATACATACTTACACACACACACACACACACAGACATACATACACACATACATACAAACACTACATACGCACATACATACACACACACTCACCACACACACACACACCGCACGTACATACTTCACACACACACACATGCACACATACATGTAGGCACACACATACATACATACCCACACATGCACACCCTTACACTGAATGCACACACACATACACCTTTTTGCATCCAGGCAGCCCCCCTCTTTTCTGCTTTCCCGGGTGTGGCTGATGGATCCTCGGTTCCCGCGTAGCGGGGCGTTCGAGGGCCTTTGCGCTCGCGCGCGCCTTGGCGCGCGCTGGGGGCTTGGTCGGCCTGGGCTTGCGTTGTATTGCTTGTGCGTTGTGTGCGTGAGCGCGCTTCGTGTGTGTGGGCTTGCTTCGGATGTGCGCGTGCGTATGTATGCATACATACCCACACACTCGCATCATCCCTACCCACATACATACACGCACACCTACTCACACACAACACACATACACACACACATACCCGCACACACACACATACATACATACACACACATACCTACTTCAGACATACACACACACAGACATACACCCATACACTCACACTCCACACGCATACACACACACATACACACGCACACGTACACATACACACACACACACCTACATACATACATTACACTTGTACACGCACACACTTACATTCATACACACACACACCTACACAGCCATACCCTCACTCAGACACACACACCCACCTACACACACACACCAACACCACAGACAACACCCATACATACATACATCTACACACACACCCCTACACCATACATACACATACATAACACGCACCACATACGCACACATACATATACTTATACACATGCACACACACACACACACATATACAACATACCCCCATACACATACACACACAACCTACATACTCCTATACGCACATACATACACACATACACACTCACACAAACATAACACACACATACTTACACACACACTCGCCTGCACGCGCACACACATGCATGACAAACACCTATACACTCACACTCACATACGCACACACCAACATAAACACGCACACGCACACACACACCTACACTCCCACAAACATACATACGCACCTACATACACACACGCACGCATACACACGCACACACACGCATACACACATACATTACACACGTACACACACACCTACATACACATGCATACATACACACACACAAACATGCACGGACACACTCAGACATACATACATACACCTATATACACACGCCCACACACCTACATACACACACATACATACACACACATACACGGACACACACATACATACTTACATACATACACCTATACACACACGCCTACACACCTACATATACACACATGCATACACACACACATGTACGCACATACACACACATATACGCACATACATATATACCCACACACATAGCACACACACACACACACACACATACGCACATGCATGCATGCACACGCGCACACCTACACGCATACCACACACCACACGCACGTACACATACATACATACACACACACATACATACACCCATACACATACTGCATCCTACACACACATACATCAACATTCCACACATACATACACACACACACACTCACTCACACACCTGTATGTACGCGCACACACATGCACATACACACACAACTTCCACACCCCCACGTACATACATACACACTCATACACATACCCACACACACACACACGGACATACATCTATGCACACACATATATACACACATACTCACATACATTCATCGGACACACTGACACCCAGACATACACACAGACACACTCACACATCCACACACATACATACTTACGCGCATACTCGCAGGCGCGCGCATACACGCGCTTGCGCCGGTTCGCGCACGCATACGCGCTGCATGCACCTCGCTCTTGGACCCGACGAGTCCTCCCGCTCGTTCCTGGGACCGTCGCTTGTCGTTGGGTTTTCCCACGCCCGTCTCCGCGGGACCACTCTTCCATCTTCCCCTCAGCTGGAGTCCTTTTTCCTTAACCCCCCACCTTTTTTTACACACACGCGCACACATATACACACCCACTCACACACACATTGCTTAAATATATACATTACTCTTACACACATCAATCTTCTCGCCATTAATACTACCACGACACTGACACACACAACACCCACACTACTACTCAACACCACACGTGGCACGCTACATTCGCCCCCACCCCTTCCCCTCCCTCCCTTCCTCCTTCCTTCTTTTTCTTACTACTGACCACTGTCTGCTATGCCTACTGTCTCGCGCCCTACCTCACACGCCTACACACACAGCACACACACTAACACATACATATATTTTTTGTTTTTTATCTCGCCTCACACACACATACACACACGCACACGCACACACTCACACATACACACACGCAACACCACACACACTCACATACACACACATCTGTTGCGTTACCAACCCTGTCTCCACTCTTTTGGCTTTAAAAACCTACTTTGCTCTTGTTATCGTAAACTTCCGCCTTTCACCATGTGTAACTCGTAAACACCAGTCGTTTTTTCTCCATCTCCTGTTGCCCGCTTTGGGATCTTTCTTTCCTCTCTCTTCCTTCTTCTTTATGTTTCCGACGAAGAGCTCCGCTCGAAACGTCATACCTCCCTGCTTCCATATTTCCACGAGCGCCTATTAATAATAATACTGTAATTGTTCCATTGTTGTTGTGTTTTTTTGTTTTGTTTCCCGTTTATATTATATCTTATATATATATATATATATATATATATATATATATATATATCTATATGATATCTATATATATATATATATATATATATATATATGGCCCATATTGTATATGGCAAAGCGGACCTACCGCGGTCGTAGAATCGCGGTTTCGATCCCAGACCGGCGTTGTGAGTGTTTATTGAGCGTAAACACCTAAAAGCTCCACAAGGCTCCGGCAGGGGGTGGTGATCCCTGCTGTACTCTTTCACCACTCTTTCTCCCACTCTTTCTTCTGTTGGCCTGCTCGCTTATCCAGCGAGGTGGCGTCATTCAAAGGCTAAAACAATGCGAACGCATTGTGACCAGTGATGTGTAAAAACATCTGATGGTCTGGTCGGTCACGTGATCACATGATATATATATATATATATATATATAATGTATATATATATATAATGTATATGTATATAGAGAGAGAGACAGAGAGAGAGAGAAACACATAAACACACAAAAACACAGAGGCGCGCGCACACACACACGCATATTTACATATATAATGTATATATATAATAAATAGATACATACACCTAAACACGCACATACACACACAACCATATATAGTAGTCCATTGGACGTAGAATCAACAAAAAAGTACTCCATCCGGTGAGAGATAAATATCATTTTAATACACAACCGAAGGTACATGCTTTCATGATACTTGGATAATCATATTTATAAAATACATCATATATCTGCAAGTATGGGTGCACTCCGTCGTATGCGACGAGGGTCCCAGCTAATACGATCAAGGGAACAGCTTGCTCGTGAAATTAACATGCAAGGGGCTGAGCACACCACATACACGTGTACCCTTAACGTAGTTCTCGGGAAGATTCAGCGCGACACAGATTGTGACGAGGCTGGCCCCTTTGAAATACAGGTACTACTCATTTTTGCCAGCTGAGTGGACTGGAGCAACGTGAAATAAAGTGTCTTGCTCAAGGACACAACGCGCCGCCGAGAATTGAACTCACGACCTTACGATCATAAGCCGAATGCCCCCCTAACCACTAAGCCACGCGCCTTCACAAGTATACATATAATACACATATGCATACATACCCTCACACACACATATGCATATAGGACTACATAAAATACTACAACAACTACTACTACTACTACTACTACTACTACCACTACTACTACTACTACTACTACTACTACTACTACTACTACTACTACTACTACTACTACTACTACTACTACTACTCAGGAAAACATGTTTGTTTTAGATTGCTTCTTTTCAGAATTACGGACAACTTACGAATATATGTGTGTATATATATATATATGTGTATATATATATATATATATGTGTGTGTGTGTTGTTGTGTGTACATGCATGCCTGTGTTTATGACTGCTACAAGAAAACATTTGACAGCCTCGAAGATTCAGCTAAATAGCCAAGCATCAGACTACATCATTGGATCTCTGAACCTTTTATATATTTACATTATTTATATTATTTACATTCGACGGATATTTGTCCTCATCTTGTTTGTTGTAAATAATGTAAATAATTTATGTAAAGAATGTAAATAGTGTAGATAATGTACATAATTCCTCATCTTCTAAATATAGAACTTTTATAGATTTGCAAGAAATATTTCTTATGAGTGGAGCAATGTGCTTGCAAATTAGGCATGATATGATAGTGTATTTTGTGGCATATAAAAAGAAATCCTTATAGAAATGTATTTATTCATCGTTATTGTTCTATTTCCTTTTTTTGCAGGGGTAAATTTTAAGCTTTAATATAATGGAACAGTAGGTGTATTGTAGTAAAAACTTGATATAAATGTATTGTTCATAGAAATAACGACAGTGTTCGGAAATTGTTAATTTCTGAACGGTACTTTTCTACAAGTGTTTCCGTCGATATATGCTTTCATAATTAAAATATATATCAACCTTGGGAAACAATTTATATTTACAGTTCTAAGCAGAAACTTCAAGGTAATTAGCAATATTTTTGTTGCAACAATAAAATCAACGTATTACTTTATAAAAGATATCGAATGATTCTTCAAATGTTTTGGCTGTTTTAAAATATAATCTATATATATAAAACTCTAGTTGTGTGAGTGTCTGTCCCCTTCGATTTAGATTCCTAACTCCTCCCACATTTTGCGGTGCAGTTTAACCAAATTCAGGTATCTTATAGTCGTGATTCATATCGAGCCCGCCTGCGTATTAGCGCGCGTCAACGATGAGTCTACGATTTAAAAAATAATTTAACATCATTTTTTATTCCATTTTAATGCATAATTTTTCGTGTGTCGATGGCGGCGGAGTTGGCGTCCACGCTCACAGCTGCACCTGTTTGCTTCTCCCCCTTCCCTCCCTCGTGAAGCTGTGGGGAAGGGAGTGTAAAGAAATCAACGTCGTAATGCGTTGTCAAGGAGACCAGCGTTCTTTTAGAACAACGACTTCATGGCTTGAAGACACCAAAACAGAAATGGCTAAGAAAGCCCGAATTGGCATCTATAAGGGAAGTAACTCTCTAAAAATGCTTATATAGTTATTTCCCTTACAAACCCGAGCAACGCCGGGCGATACTGATAGTTATTTATATAAATATTTCGCCTTTTCGGTTTTTGCAAAATTCTTTTATGAGAACTCGTGTGCTGAAACAAATTTTATCGTTTCTTGGAGGGTCATAATGCCAATAATAAACGCATGCACTGGCTCAATTACCCTTCTTTATTATTTGTCAATGAAGAAACTAACTGAAAGATCACTTGCTTAATAACTCATTTAATAAATGAATCAGTTCTCTTCCAGAATCCTTTCGTCGACATTCAGAACCTCATCAATGACATACGAGGACGTGCCGAAATGTTCCTGGTTTCGGGTAAAAGAAAATAAAAGAGGATCAGTCAATTATGATTTTATTCAACATATTCTCCTCTCATATTCAGACACTTACCGCAGCGGTCCTTCACTTTTTCTAAGCTCTGGAAAAGAATTCGGAATTTTGGGCCTTCAACCATGCTTTTCGCGGTAAACCTTCAGCCAGAACAGTTCAGCACCCAATCGTGCCCTCTCAATTCTAGGTCCTTTTCAAATCAGGCAAATTCGGATTACATTGACAAACTACTAACAGATTGATTAATAAAATGATTAAGCGAGCAATCGATACATTTTTTGTTTAAAAACTACCCAGTTGATTATTAGTAAAGAACGGAGATTGGACCAGTGTGTGTTTATTATTGACGTAATGACTATCACAAGGTACAATATAATATATATAAAACAATTATAAGAACGTACATATGAATATATGCATACATACACAAATACATACGCAGGCATACACATATACATGTCATGCTGATAGTGCTTATACACACGCATACAAGACATACTTAATAAATAAATACAGTGACAGTCGCATACAGAGCTTCAGCATAAATTAAGAGAATGTTAACATTCTGCTAGTGAAACCTAATTCCAGAGAGCAATAACGAGTTTCTAAGAACACGAGGCATAGGAAATCTTGGAATAAATGGTATACGGAAAATAGATTTATGTACTCTAAGATATATATCAATTAGTGAATGCCGCTTCGTATATTTCCACACATTTTCAATACAAGAGCTTAGAAGCAGATCTAAGAAAAGATTATTGAAAACATGAATGTTCTAAGAAGATTTACATCATGTGTAAAGTACAGTTTCTTAAAAGACACTGTGATCATAAATAAATGCATATACACGAATAAGCTGAAACACTGAAAGGCACACACATGCACACACACACACAAACACATACACATAAACACAAACACACAAACACACACATACACACAAACACACACACATACACAAAAACACACACAGACATGCACATATACACATACACAGAGCATCACAGCCAAATCTGGTATTATATGAATACTAGTAATAGCTTGAAATTTCATATGTTACAAATATATGCAGTATATGTATATATATATATGTGTGTGTGTGCGTGTGTGTGTGTGTGTGTGTGTGTATGTGTGTATATATATATATATATATATATATTATATATATATGTGTGTGTGTGTGTGTGTATATACATATATATATCTATGTATATATGTAAATGTATATATGTGTTTATATGTCTCAAAGCCTCAAAGCATATGAGAAATAAGTACATCGCCTTTACTTGTATTTAATTCTTTCTATATAAATCGCCATTATTGGAGACCTTATATATGTACTTACAAACACACACACACACACACCACACACACACACACACAAACACACACACTTACCCACACTCATATATCCATGTATAGCCATGTTTTATATTATATATATATATATATATATATATATATATATATATATATATATAATATATATATATACATATATATATATAATAATAGATATACCCATATGTTCTGTATTTTTCGTATTTAGCGTAGATATACTATTAAGTTATACAAGTTGCTGTAGGTTTTAATACTGCTCATACATACATACATACAATATACATACATGATACATACATATGTATATACATACATATATACATGCATACATATATACATGCCTGCATACATACATATGAAGATGTATGTATGAGACTATGCATATCTATATATCTATATCTATATATCTATATATATATATATATATATAATATATATATATATATATATATATATATAGGCGTCGGAGTGGCTGTGTGGTAAGTAGCTGTTTACGAACCACATGGATCCAGGTTCACGAACCACATGGATCTTGTTTACGAACCACATGGATCCTCCTTGGGCAAGTGACTTCTACTATAGCCTCGGGTCGACCAAGGCCTTGTGAGTGGATTTGGTAGACGGAAACTGAAAGAAGCCCGACGTATATATGTATATATGTGTATGTGTGTGTGTGTATATGTTTGTGTGTCTGTGTTTGTCCTCCCGAACATCGCTTGACAACCGATGCTGGTGTGTTTACGTCACCGTAACTTAGTGGTTCGGCAAAAGCGACCGATAGAATAAGTACTAGGCTTACAAAGAATAAGTCCTGGGGTCGATTTGTTCGACTAAAGGCGGTGCTCCAGCATGGCCACAGTCAAATGACTGAAACAAGTAAAATAGTAAATAGTAAATAGTAATAGAATATGTGTGTGTCTGTGTGTGTGTGCGCGCATATATATATATATATATATATATATATTATATATATTATATATATATATATGTTTATATGTATACCTATCAACTTATACATGTAATCGAGCGTATGTGTTTGGTTGTGTGTGTAAGTAATATATGAACCTAAACTAGTCAACCAATGCTGCCCGGGTGCCGAATATGTAGAAATAGCTTTCTGGTGAATTATTTGGTTGCTAATTCCTGCATGTAATTATATTAGCATATTATCTCTAATAATTTCGATTTATAATTCGTGACGAATGCTTTGAAAAATCTTTTCTTACAGGAAAAGCTTTTAAGACTGTTTATTGATCATCTGTATGCTGTTTCTTTAGAAAATCTGTCTTTATACTTTATATATATTAATCATGAATTATTATGGAATAAGTAAAATACGGTGAAATTCTAACAGAAATATGTTTTATAATTGAAGGGCTCTGGAGAAAGACAACATTTCCTGTTCTCTGATGTGATATTTGTGGTAGCAAAAAGGTTCAGGAGAAGAGAAATCTATTACTTCTTGCTATAGAGTAGAGGACGTATACCATAATATCTGATATGCGTGGAACCTGAGAGTATATAGATGTGCGAAACGGTAAAAGTGAAAATATCCCGTGGAAGAAAATGACCGAAGACATTGCATGAAGTAGTGAAAGCAGATTTCGAGATCTCAAGAAAATAAACGTTACGAATGAGCGTACACACACCCAAAACACTTGGCATGACTTTTCAATAAACGAAAAATTTCCAGAATCCGGAAGCAAGCAAAATATACCGATGCCACAAATGGCGTTGTGTTTGCTTTTTGACATCAACGTTACACAATGATCTCGTGGTGAGTCGGATCAATGGCAATTAATTACGTTTTTGTACTTTCGTATCTACAGTATTCTGCCCACTTTTGAAGTCTTCAGCGTTGTTGTGTTTAAGTGTTAGCACTGTCGTACCTAGCCATTTCTGACAACTACATCACACACACACACACATACACACACACACACACACACACACACACACACAAACACAAACACACACACGCACACAAACGCACACAAACGCACACACACACAAAGATATATTTCAGTGGGGGTGTGAAGGGATTGCATTTGTAAGTGCATATATTACGGCTACATATATCTACATATATCACACTTCCACGCACATATGTATATTCATTTTGGGAATGGTGAATCTTGAAGCAGATAAAGCTATAAGTAATAGTGTGTAAATACTGGTACCGGTTTAAAAAAACCTTCTAGATAGGAAAAAAACAAACATACATACATACATATATACATACATGTATGCATGCATGCATATATCCATGCATACATACATACATACATACATACATACATACATACATACATATATATATATATATATATACATACATATATACATACATGCATGCATGCATACATACATACATACATACATACATACATACATACATACATACATACATACATACTTACATACATACATACATACATACTTACATACATATATACATACATGCATGCATGCAAACATACAAGGAATGTCCTCACCTTGTCAGATGACAGCTTTCAGAAATGAGTGTAACATGTGTATGACATCGGATTTTTGAGACAAAAGCTTGTACAACACTTAATTTATTCTCTGGGTCACCATTGCTAGGCTCCGTTGACAAGCGTTGCAAAATGACTGCAGTTTTATATTAGGGTATCTTTTTCCTCGAAGAAATAACTACTACGCGACTTTATAAGAACTAACGGGTACTTCCAGTACCCCTGGGAAATCAAGTTAACCCATAGATGTGTTTGTGACTGTTCTACCTACCTACCTACCCACCTACCTCACCTACCTACCTACCTACCTACCTACCTACCTACCTACCTACCTACTTACCAACCAGCCTACCTGCCTACCTACCTACCTACCTACCAACCTGCCTACCTGCCTACCTACCTACCTACCTACCTACCTACCTACCTTACCTACCTTACCTACCTACCTTACCTACCTACCCACCTACCTTACCTACCTACCTACCTACCTACCTTACCTACCTACCTACCTTACCTACCTACCTACCTACCTACCTACCTACCTACCTACCCTACCTACCTTACCTACCTACCTACCTTACCTACCTACCTACCTACCTTACCTACCTACCTACCTACCTACCCTACCTACCTACCTACTTACCTACCTACCTACCTACCTACATACCTTACCTACCTACCTACATTACCTACCTACCTACCTACCTACCTACTTACCTACCTACTTACCTACCTACCTACCTACCTCCCTACCTACCTACCTTACCTTCCTACCTACCTACCTACCTGCCTACCTACCTACCTACCTTACCTACCTACCTACCTACCTACCAACCTACCTAACTACCTACCTACCTACTTACCTACATATCCACCTACCTACGTGCCTGTCTACTTACCTGCATGCCTGCCTATCTACCTACCTACATACATGCATAATACATCCCTACACATCCCTACAAACATAGATGCATACGCACATACATTCATTCATTCATTCATTCATTCATTCATTAATTCATTCATTCATACATACATACATTCATTCATTCACATACGTACACGCATACATACATACATACATACATACATACATACATACATACATACATACATACATACATACATACATACATACATACATATGACAGTCTTACTCAAAGTTTCAATCTACCTAATTCGGCATACATGGCATACATTTAATGCTGAACCTCACTTTAATATCTAAATATACAGATTAAATAATTCACTGCTGGGACTATATAATAATTTACTGAAGAATAAACATATTGCGTACCTTATGATACTATTACGAGAGACAAAACCCCACTGAATCCGGCCATTAGTGTGATCAAATTTGTTACGGATGCCTTCCGCATTATATTATTATAATCAATAAATATAATTTCACCTACATAGCTGTGTCGTTAATATGATCACATGGGACATCGTCATGCAATAACCTCAGATGAAATCTATTGATTTTTGGCCCTAATGTGTTTGTGAGAAGGTGGTTACTATTGGATATTGTGGTGGAGTTGGTGGTGGGTAGCTGAGTCAATACTGTAGTCATCAGCTACACGCTCAAAATAAAAGTACACACACCCTTATATGTGTACACATATATGCATTTATATAAATGTATATATATATATATGTATGTATATATATATAAGTGTGTATGCATATATAAGTATATATGTATAATATATATAATATATAATATAATATATATATATATATATATATATATATATATATATGTATATATATATATATGTATATATGGACCATACATACCTATTTATCTATATATCTGTCCATCTATTTATTCTTTTCTGTCTCTGTCTATATATATATATAATATATATATATACTATATATATATATATATATAATATATATTATATATGTATATATATATATATGTATATATGGACGCATACATACCTATTTATCTATATATCTGTCCATCTATTTATTTCTGTCTCTGTCTATATTATATATATATATATATATATGTGTGTGTGGGTGTGTGTGTGTGTGTGTGTGTGTGTATGTGTGTGTTTGTGTGTGTGTGTGTGTGTGTACGTATGTTTGTATGCATGTATATATATGCGGTCCGATCAATAAGTATCGGGACTGTTTCTATAGTAGCGAAGCTAAAGTACACAAAGTAAAGGCGCTTGGCACAGATTGACCTTAAACTCTGTTGTGTGGGTGCTCTAAGTTTTAACGCTCTAGCTCACTTTCGATGTTTCCAGCACTGCTTGGGAGGAAGGTGCCTTGCGTATGATCCTCGATCTGACCACGACAGAGAAAGTTTTCATGGTGATACCTGCTCAGAGGCCGACACAAAGTTGCAGAAAGTGTATGGAGAGGAGTGTATGAGTCTCGCACAACTGTTACAAGTGGTTCAGACGTTTCCAAGATCGCCGAAAAAAGGTGGCTATTGACGAACGTTCTGGGAGACCCGCAACCTGCCGAACATAGAGAAACATCGCAGATCTGCGTGCAGCTGTGTGTGTGTGTGGGGGGGGGTCGTCGAATCACCATCTGTGCGTTATCAGTGAATGTGAATGTTAGTTACGGTTCAGTTCAGTCAATTATCACTGAAGATTTAGGGATGAGGCGTGTGTCTGCCAACTTTGAGACAAAACTGCTTCCAGCTGGCCAAAAGGACATTCGGATGTCAGTTGCACAAGATCTTGATTATGTCGAGAACGATGAAGTCCTTTTTAAAACTTTGCGTAGGCTTCCGAGCAAGTATCACCAAGCTTTGGACAAAATTGGATGGAGATTCTCTGGTCAACTTTCTCTGCCATGGTCAATGCGACGATCACACGCTACACACTTTCTTCAATGTCAACATTTTTGCGGCCATCTTGGAAACGTCTGAACCTCTCGTACATTTATGTGCGGCTTATACGCTACTTTCCATAAAATTTCTGCATGTTTGTGTAGGCCTCTGGGCAGGTACCGACATGATAAATTGGTCTCACGTGGTAAATGCAACGATCACACGCTACACACCTTCCTCCCTGGCACTGCTGTAAACAACGGAAGTGAGGTAGAGTGTTAAAATTTAGTGCGCACGCACAACAGTGTATAAGGTCAATCTGTGCCAAGAGGATTCACTCTGCGCTCTTTAGCGTCGTTACCCCCCCCCAAACCTCATATATATATATATATATATATATATATATATATATATATATATATACGATATGTGTATACATATATAAATATGTACGAATATATATACATACGCACATTAAACACGCACACACGTATATATATATATATTATATATATATATATAGACGCATGAGTGGCTGTGTGGTAAGTAGCTTGCTAACCAACCACATGGTTGCGGGTTCAGTCCCACTGCGTGGCATCTTGGGCAAGTGTCTTCTGCTATAGCCCCGGGCCGACCAATGCCTTGTGAGTGGATTTGGTAGAAGCCTGTCGTATATATGTATATATATATGTGTGTGTGTGTGTGTTTGTGTGTCTGTGTTTGTCCCCCTAGCATTGCTTGACAACCGATGCTTGTGTGTTTACGTCCCCGTCACTTAGCGGTTCGGCAAAAGAGACCGGTAGAATAAGTACTGGGTTTACAAAGAATAAGTCCCGGGGTCGATTTGATCGACTAGAGGCGGTGCTCCAGCATGGCCGCAGTCAAATGACTGAAACAAGTAAAAGAGTATGTATATATTTACGATAGGCTTCTATAGATTTTCCGATAACGGAATTCACTTAATCAGTCTTGGACTGTTTTAGAATACACTTCAACAAGATGCTATTCAAAATGTCTGTCACCTAAACTACGAGATTGGAAAATGAGCTTGCTTCCGCCAATGAAAACAAAGCTGTATTTGTGCCAATGAAAATTTGTGACGTTTAGGCCAAGTATCTTATAAGCCCGACAGATAACTTTACATTTGTATATGTATATCGTGCTGTTTTAATCATATTTGTGCGGCATTATAATAATATATTCGTCATTACTTACGTACTTGTTTCAGTCAATTGACTGCGGCCATGCTGAAGTACCGCCTTTAGTCGAGCAAATCGACCCCGGGACTTATTCTTTGTAAGCCTAGTACTTATTCTATCGGTCTCTTTGCGAACCGAAAACGCTAAGTTAAACATAAACACACCAGCATCGGTTGTCCAGCAATGCTAGAGGGACAAACACAGACACACATATATGTATATACATATATACGATGGGCTTCTTTCAGTTTCCGTCTTCCAAATCCACTCACAAGGGTTTGGTCGGCCCGAGGCTATAGTAGAAGACACTTTCCCAAGATGGCATGCAGTTGGACTGAACCCGGAACCATGTGGTTGGTAAGCAAGCTACTTACCACACAGCCACTCCTGCGCCTAATTTACTTCCAAGACAGAAGTTCTGCACCGTTTACATCCAACCGTCATAATCCTCAATATTGTTTTCGACGAATCATGAAACGATAGCTGTATAATGCTTCTTCTAAGGAGTCCAATGGGAATACAAAAGTAGAAAGAAAAAATAAGATATAGCCGGCATGTCTAAGCAAAAAAATAAAACGTTAGAGGAACGCTACGAACATACATAAAGACTAGGAAAGCGGAAAGCAGACATATGTAGAAAAAGTATTATGGCTCAGTAAGAATGACGAAGGAAATTTGAGGTTGTTTGAAATAATATTTCAATTCTCCAGTATATGACACCAAACACCTACAATTCTCTATGCATACTACATCTCCAGATAATGTCTTCCCCTCCTGATTGATATCTCTTAGGAACGTACATTCTTTCTCATCCTGTCTCTTATTTATGTCTACCTCTGCATATATAGTATATATGTACGTAAGTTTGTATGCATATATATATATATATGTGTGTGTATATATATGCTTCTCTCTCTCTCTCTCTCTCTATATATATATATATATATATATATATATATGCATGTATATTTTATACGTATACATATACATATCAACATATGTACAAATGTATGCATATATCTCTCGTATACATGTATATAACTATATATATATATATAAGGATAAGATCGATATTTAAATACCGACCTTATCGGGTGGCCAGCATGCGGATAAAAACCTTTAACAGGTAATAATTATTTAAAATCATAATTTAGAGTATCTAGGAGATACCACCACGCTGAAAATAGCCTAAAACCACATTAAATGTTCAAATATACGATATATATATATATATATATATATATATATATATATATATGATATGCATATATATGTGTGTGTTTATATATTATATATATATAATATATACATACACACAGGCGCATATACACGCACATACATATATATACACACACACACACATGTATATATATGCACGTCTGTATCTTTTTGTCTATCTGTTGCACATACATATTCCATTTTGTGCCAAAATAAATAAATAAATAAAATCGAAACAAAAACCTAACAAAATTCTTGTAGATAGCTATAATTAAACAAGCAGACTTTTACAAAAATTGCATTCACTCAAAGATATAGTCGCATAAATGATCGAGTTTTGCCTTAGTCATATAAATAAGACCAATAGGAAATAAGATGACATACACAGCAATGAATTCGAACACAATCCTGTAAACCAAATAGCCGTTAGGCATTTTGACAGCTTGATTTGGTGGTAAATTACCGAACTACGAGCTTGCTATTTAATTTCCGCTCTGTAAGCTACATCGTCCGAGCGTCAGGTTCGTCACTTTACGCTACTATTCGGAATCAGGACCGTCTATGCAAAGACAAGAAGATATATGAGCCGAAGTATTGACACCATATTTATTCGGCCAATTCACTTTCCTCACAAACATGTAACTGAATGGAAAGAAAATGAAAAACCAAAAGAAGGAAACATAAATAATATAGGTGTGTGTGTGTGTGTGTGCGTGTGCGTGCGTCTGTGTGTGTTTTTGTACGTGTGCACGTGCTTGTGCGTGTAAATATTTATGCAGATGCAGAAGAAGAGAAAGAACGGCTCACACACATATATATGTCTAAGTGTCTATTCATAGACATATATGTATGTATATGTGTATATATATATATATATAATATATATATGTACGAATATATATACATACGCACATTAAACAGACGCACACTCACACAAACACGTGTATATATATATATATATATATATATATATATATATAATATATATATATATATATATAGCTGAATTTTAAAGAAAACAAAAGACGAAGACAGGTGTATGAACAACACAGGTGTATCAGTTTGACGCCCGAGAAGGTGATAAAGTCTTTTACTTTTCGTGTCTACAGTCTTTAATAGAAAGGAACATCAGGAAATAAACAAAGAGAGAATTAAAAAATTTGTGGATTAGCGGTCAGTAATATACATATATATATTATATATATATATATATATATATATATATACATATAGGGAAGGTATTGGTTATCCTTATTTTTAATTTCAAACTTACACCTGTTTTGAACATGATAATTTATCAACATTGAAACATTTTAATTTAACAGCTTTGAAACATTTCAGTTTGTCAACATCGAAACATTTTGATTTGTCAACATTGAAACTTATAACGATGTTTTTCTAATTTTATAATTTTACCATTGATAAACAAAAAAAATATTGTTGAAACTAGTTTGGTATGTATGTAAATAAATGTATTTTAAACATTTACGAGTTTTTGAAATTTAAGCGCATTTTCAACAACACATTTTCCTATATTTTTATTCCTGTGTGGAAACACCACACCCTCTTTTGCTATATATATATATATATATATATATATATATATAATATATATATATATAATATATAATATATATATATAATTATATATATATATATATAATTGCTTTATTATAAAAGCTGCATAATAGTCACTGGACTGTTACTCAGAGTTTCACGTGCCTGTTTGTCGGAGGGTTAATGACGACTAATGAATTTCAATATTTCAATGTGTATGTGTGTATCTATCAATCTATCTATCTATCTATCTATCTATCTATCTATCTATCTATCTATCTATCTATCTATAGATATGTATGTTTATACATAAATATTTAGATATAAGTACTGCCGATTTTAACCCCAGGAGGATCCCTCTTTAGCTGGATATCGATGCAGTCTGCACCCAACATATATTGCAAACTGGGGAACGAACCCCTACCATCTTTCAGCAGAAGACAGTTTCGGGCTAACTGTGTCCATCATCGGTGGTCCACACATACCCGCTAGAAATAGTAGTAAGTCGCTCCAGCTCGCAACATATAGAAGGCCAAGTGACAATCACTGATGTTGCAACAAGATTATTGTGAATACGGCGTGCTGGCAGAATAGTTAGACCGCCAAGTAGAATGCTTAGCGGCATTTCGCCCGTCCTTACGTTCTGAGTTCAAATTCCGCTGAGGTCGACTTTGCCATTCATGCTTTTGGGGTCGATGAATTAAGTACGAGTGGAGTACTGGGGTCGATGTAATCAACCACTCACCTCTCCACAAATTTCAGGCCTTATGCCCTTAGTAACAAGACCTTCTGCTTCATTTTGTCATTCGCATACATTAGTAGAAGAGGTGGTTAGGTTAACCATTCTGCAAGATGTACACATCACTGTACTCATTCCTAAAATTGTTGAGTGGTGCTTTTTCAAGGCGAAATAACAATGTTAATACTGGACCTTCTTGGAAAACGCGATTGCATAAGTTTATCAATAGAAACGACTGATTAACAAAGTGGTGAATCAGGGTGGATTTCGAGACATTCATATTCTCCGTGAAGAATGTAACAATTGTGGAACAGATTCTGGAAACGTAGAGGAATGTCTTTATCCAAATGAATTCTTCAAATCGATTCATGTTTTGGCAAATACTTTTCTTCTGATTTCAATTCTTGTAAAACAGTTATACTGAAAAGTATGTGTTTCTTGGTTGCCATATATAGATTACATACATATATATATATTATATATATATATATATATGGTGTGTGTGTGTGTGTGTGTGTGTGTGTGTGTGTGGTGTGTGGTGTGTGTGCGCGTGTGTGTGTGTGTGTGTGTGTGTGGTATATATATATATATATATATATATATAGAAAGTAGTAAAGAGTGAAAAAACGACAGAAGGCTTAAATGTTAAAATATATATATATATTTGCGTCATTATGTCTGAAGAATATTAGAAAGCTCTTTTAAAAAATTTTTTTCTGTTATAATGACATAATTTAAAAGAAAGACCGGTTTCGCGTGTAGCTTTTCAAATTTCTTGTGACGTTATGTTTATGTTGAATAGAGTTATCGTTGTGTTTATTTTCAGGAGAGTTCTAAATAAGGGGAGGTAGTGAGTGATTTATTCCGGTGTAAGGGAGATAATCGCTTAAAAATGTTTTCCTCACCCTTGGTGTGAATTTCTCTGTATCAGTATGTTCGGATGGTTGAGTCTGGGCTTGTACTTTTCAATGAAGAATGTTTCCTTGTTTAGTCTAATTTGTGTTGATGATCCGAAAGCACATTGGTAAAATGGAAAGATTAAAATTTTGGGTAGTTTGCTTTGCGCATTTCTCAATGTGCTCACTAAAAGGTATCATTCTATATTCTGGGAATGCAATCTGTTGTCGATGCAGTGTGCATCTACGTCTGAGTGAAAGTCCCGTGGAACCCACGTAGTCTTGGTGGCAGCCCGAGCATTTTATGACATAAATTATGTTTATAACCAGCAGAAATTGCAAAGGTAATCTGGAACTCGACTGAGGAAAAAAAACTCCGCGTGACCCGTCCTTGTTTTCATTGTATTTTCTGTCTTGATGTTTTGTTGTCCTTTTTTTGTATCACGTATCTGTCTGGATGCTTTGCGTTCTTGTCCCATTTTTGCATTATATATATATATATATATTATATATATATATATATATATATAATACATACATACATACACACATATATATGTTTATTGCTGTAAATATGTGTCCATGTACTTTTATCTTATGAAAGCAGCTTTTACACGATGTTTATTATATATACATATATGCTTGCATACATACATGCAGACACACACACACACACACACCACACACACACACACACATATTATATATATATATATATATATATATATATATATATATATATAAATACAGGAACACATACGTGTAAATGTGCATCAGAATCAATATAACAGTGTATTTCCCTCATTCTCTATCTGTGTCTCTTTCTCTCATTCTCTTTCTATGTATAGATATATAACTATATACAATACATAATACACACACGCACATATATCACATACGTATACATACATTTATATTCCCTGAATATTCGTTCCATTTGAACTTAACTTTCGTTCTATATACACACGATCTAATTATCTTCTCCCTCTAGCTGTAATTATAAATGCCACCTCTTATGATATTGGAGTTTAGCTTGTAAATACATTCGTTGCGAAAAATATGAACGAAACGCCACCTAGTCATTAAAGTTAACTGGAAATCGAGAAGGTGTCACGACTTTCGCTTTTTGCGACAGATATTAGTAATGTAAGTAAATCGAATCAAACTGAAACTGGTACCAAAATGAAATCCTAAGGGGAAAAATGTCTTTCGGTACACTGAAAATGAAAAAGAAAATATTAGAGGAAGAATACAACTAACACTGAACAACCTTTTGGTCTTAAGGTGTTTAGGTGTCAATTTTTTTTTTATACTCGTGTCAGTGATTAGGCTGCGGCCTTACTAGGGCACCGCGTTGAAGAGTGTTTATAGAGCCAGTACTATATTTTGCTTAAAGTCTGGTAGTTATTCTATTAGTATCTTTTGCCGAACTGCTACGTTGCGGTGACCTAAACACAGGAATATCAGATGTCTAGCGGCGGTGGAGGACAAAATCAGAAAAGAACACATACACATAAATATACACACACATACACACACACACACACGCATACACAACACGCGCATAGACAACACACACACACACACACACACACACACCACACACACACACACACACACACACACACACACACACACACACACAAATATGTTCATGATGAGCTCCTTTCAGTTTCAGTCAACTAAATGCACCCACAATGCTTTCGTCAGCCCGAGGCTTTAGCTAAAGACATTTCTGCAAGGTGTCATGCATCGGGACTGAACTCGAATCATTTAGTTCTGAAGAATCTTCTTACCGCACTAGTTTGTCTTATGTTTCATCTTTCAAACCAGTGTATGCCTCCACCACAATACGCTATTCAGCTATTACTCGACTCTTTACTCTGTTACTTGTTTCAGTCATTTGACTGTGGCCATGCTGGAGCACCGCCTTTAAGTCGAGCAAATCGACCCCAGGACTTATTTCTTTGTAAGCCTAGTACTTATTCTATCGGTCTGATTTGCCGAACCACTAAGTTACGCGGACGTAAACACACCAGCATCGGTTGTCAAGCAATGCTAGGGGGACAAACACAGACACATAAACACACACACATACATATATATATATATATATATATATATATATGTTTGGTGGGGACAAACACAGACACACAAACATATACACACATACATACATATATATATATATATATATATATATATATATATATATTATATATATATATATTATATATATATATAAAATTAGTAATGCAATACGAAAGTATTGCTTTCCAGTAAAGAATAGCCCGTTGTGCCATATATTTACTTATATATATTATATATATATATATATATATATATAGTATATATATATATATATACATACATATATACGACATGCTTCTTTCAGTTTCCGACTACCAAATCCGCTCACAGGGATTTTGTCGACCCGAGGCTATACTAGAAGACACATGCCCAGGTGCCACGTAGCGAGACTGAACCCGGAACCATGTGGTTGGTAAGCAAGCTACTTACCACACAGCCACTCCTACGCCTATTGATTAATTATTTTCCTTTTTTATCCATTAAACTGCGACCCTGGTGAGGTATAACCCTTGCGTGTTTATTTGATCAAAATGTTCTCCAGTAATATTTATAGTCGGGTATTCATTTTATCGGTTTCTAATGCCGAACTGCTGTGTTACGTCGCATAAACAATCCAGGCACAATTTGTCAGGCATTGGGATATAAGGACAAAGATACGTGCACGTACACACACATATGATCAAGCAGACTCCAAAGAAATATGCAGTAATACCTCACTTAACGAGGGCTTGTTATACGAGGATCCGATTTACGAGACACCAGGTTTACGAGTTTTATTTTCCGTCAACGAGTTTTTGTTTTACAAGTGTTCTCCGGAAACGAATCAACTCGTATATCAAGGCATTACTATATATGCATAACTCTTTACTATCTCTTTTACTCTTTTACCTGTTTCAGTCATTAGACTGTGGCCATGCTGGAGCACCACCTTTTAGTCGAGCAAATCGGCCCCAGGACTTATTCTTTGTAAGCCTAGTACTTATTCTATCGGTCTCTTTTGCCGAACCACCAAGTTACGGGGACGTAAACACACCAGCATCGGTTGTCAAGTGATGTTGGGGGGACAAACACAGACACACAAACACATGCACACAAACATATACACACACACACTTATATATATATACATATATACGACGGGCTTCTTTCAGTTTCCGTCTACGAAATCCACTCACTAGGCTTTGGTCGGCTCGAGGCTATAGTAGAAGACACTTGCCCAAGGTGCCACGCAGTGGGACTGAACCCGGAAACATGTAGTTGGTAAGCAAGCTACTTACCACACAGCTACTCCTACGCATTGTATCTAGCTTCGAAATATTGGTTTCAAATTTTGGCAAAATGCCAACAATTTTCGGGAGAGGGTATGTTTACATCGACTCCAGTGTTTGACTAGTATTTATTTTGACGACCTCGCAAGGATAAAAGCCAAAGTCGACCCTGCTGGCATTTCAACTCAGAACAGTAATACCGGAATAAGCGCTGCTAAGAATTTTTTCCGACATGAAAACCATTCTGCCAACTCAACGCCTTCTCTAGCTTCAAAATATTAAGCTATATTTAATATTTATCACTTTTACACAGGCTACATTCATGTGACAATATCGTATATAAAATATTATCGCAGATGCCAATTCGTCTCTCAAATAACTTGTTAAAACGTTGTTCCCGGAAATATCAAAAAAATACTCAGTGAGTAAAAAACAAAACAAAACAAAAAAAAAAACAAATCTAATTCTAGAATCATTGGTTTTTGACATATTCAACACTTAGCGTAATTCATGACTCATATAAACAAGCGTGTCAGCGATTGGTGAGTCTATTTATTTTTGCAATGGATGCAAATAATGATTGTAAAAATTCTCAGTATATAGTATTAACCAGCATCTTTAATTGAGATGTTTGGCAAGTCTTCAACAATAGTTGGGAATTAGAATGGTTCAAT
>NC_042999.1:40454409-40509409 GCF_006345805.1 Octopus sinensis | reverse complement strand
TCTATCTCTTCACCCAACGCCTCCATTTTAAACTAATGTTGCATCCTCATTGAGTAAATTCTATGGTGACCTGCTGTTTGTAGTTGGATTGTTCTATAACCGGTTTAAGATTTATTCCAGTAACTAATCAATCTCCAATTAATTTCGAAGTAATCTACAAGTAATCTCCCCCATCTCCATTGATATTTGCAATAAGTTGGTTGATAATAGAGCTACACTAGGAAATTGGATTTCATTGATATTCAATAATTTGTCACAGGAAAACGTGAAAACCTTTGCAGACTTTCAATCTTGGGAATATCAATATATCAAATATCGTCTCTGTACTACGTAAATGTCTGCTGATAAAACACTGACTACTCTAACATAATGCTAAACGTCAAACTCACATAAAACCACATTCTATTCTTAAGATAATAATTATAGGTAGAATAATTGTATCGTATTAAAGTAGTCATTAAAAAGAAATTCTGACAGAACCCAATTTTGTTGTTGAAGTCGTATATTAATATTATATCATTAAAATATACATGGTAATTCAAATGTCCTCGCGGCATTTACGTAAACAAAAACTAACAGAATAATCGAAAACATAGTCGATGTTATTGTTAGGTTTATTTTTGCTTTGCAGACTTGTCAAATTGTTCAGAAACGATACTTGTCTAGTATAAATGGAATTATAATCAACAAACTAACTTTGGTCCCCACAACATAAAAATGGATATTAATATTTTAGTGTGGTTAGCAACGAACCTGCTATGATGTTGGCTTATAGATTGCTTTGTTGTAAAACTTTAGTAGAGCAGCCGAGGTCGCTTCAGATCAGTTGAGCATCTTAATATACACAGATATTTATTACAAAATACCAAAGATACTAAAGATATGTAAGAACGAATCGTACGAAAAATATTTCATATAAATGTAAAATGAACTTTGAAAATACACTCTATGTTATCAACAAGCTTCGAAGGCAATGTATATGCTGACTATGAAGGATTTGAAATGATATATATAGGAGTCCCAAATTGCAAATAATTCAGGCCAGCACACATTTACTTCTCTTAACCAGAGTAATTTACATGTCGAAAAGCAGCTTTCTTATTTCGTCACTGTATTTATGGGAGTCAGGTGTAGTTAAATAGATTGATTTCCGAATCTCCATATCTTTCTACCACTTATTCGAACGTCTATGAAATATATATAAACTGAAGTTGACCCTGTGGCATTAGAGCTCTTAAGATAAAAGGACGAGACATCATAGGATAAATCAGTTAAGACTACAAGACTAACATTTCCGACAGTTCTGCAATAAAGATTTACTGCAAGGGTCTTTCGTTAGACGTTTTATCGATTCTGCAGAGCCTCAGCTTTACAATACGAAAATGCATTTCTGACATTGGTATAAAGCCTTACATTTCAGATAGAATATAGTCGACTATATAGAATCCTATATTTATCTATTTCTTAATTTTAATAAACCAAAGTGTAAAAAGAAAGTTGTCCTTGATGTAATTTCAAGTGGCAACGTAGTAACAAATAATTGAATACTGTAACCACCATTACACTGCTCTGAAAGTACCAAGATATTACTCACCAACTAGATGTAGGAATTACAGTGTATTCACAAATTATCTTTACAACTTCCACAGTTTATCGACTAGACGTGTGACTTTAAAGAAATGGGGCCCATATAAAATTGTTCTGATATTATAAATAACAATTTACTTGTTCGTCTATGTTTTACAACAAAGCATCCTTATTTTTCATTAGTTCTGCTGAACTTTTGAAATTGTAGAAGTAATTTATGGACACTCAACCTTTCAGTAAGTAGATTGCAAAACGAACTTAAATTTTAGTTTCACGGTTTGGCACAAGGCCAGTGAATTTTGGGTACTTATTTTATCGATCCAGAGAGGATGAAAAGCAAAGTCGATCACGGCGGCATTGAAACCGAGAACGTAAAGACACACGGAATGCCGCTAAGCATTTTGTCGGACGTAGAAACGACTCTGCCAGTTCACTGCCTTAAAAACGAACTTAATTATTAGTAAACATTCTAAGGTGATGAGCTGGTAGAATCGTTTGGATGACAGGAGAAATATTTTGTGGTATCTCGTCCGCCGCTGCGTTCTGAGTTCGAATTCTGCCGAGGTTGACTTTGCCTGTCATCCTTTCTCGGTCGATAAATTAAGTACCAGTTACGCACTGGGGTCGATGTGATCGACTTAATCCGTTTGTCTGTCCTTGTTTGTCTCCTCTATGTTTAGCTCCTTGTGGGTTGTAAAGAAATGGGTATTTCGTCTGCCGCCGCTACGTTCTGAGTTCAAATTCCGCCGAGGTCGACTTCGCCTGTCATCCTTTCTCGGTCGATAAATTAAGTACCAGTTACGTACTGGGGTCGATGTGATCGACTTAAGCCGTTTGTCTGTCCTTGTTTGTCTCATCTATGTTTAGCCCCTTGTGGGCAATAAAGAAAGAAGAATCGTTTGCATGCCGGGCTAAATGTTTAGCGGTATTTCGTCTATCTTTACGTTCTGAGTTCAAATTCCGCCGAGGTTGACTTTGCCTTTCATCGTTTCGGGGTCGATAAATTAGGTACCAGTTGGTTACTGGGGTCGACGTAATCGACGAGCTCCCTCTCTCAAAATTGCTGGCCTTGTATCAAAATATGAAACTAATATTAATACTCATTTGTTTCTTTATTTGCGGAAAAATATTATTATTATTATTATTATTATTATTATTATTATTATTATTATCATCATTATTATCATCATCATCATCATCATCATCATCATCATCATCATCATCATCATCATCATCATCAACATCATCATCATCATCTTCATCATCATCATCATCATTATTATTATATTATTATTATTATTATTGCATTTTAATAACTTCTATCAATGTTACATGTTATATGCAAACAACTTGACGAGTTTGGTACGAGGAAAGTACCGCAACAATAAAATTGAAATTTCTGTATGTTTATTTGGTTCCCTATAAATTCGTATTATAATGTATCTAGATGTCTGCAGATATGTTTACGTAAGCTGTATATATTTCTGAAGATGGTTTTCATAAATCAATTTTAAATTTACATCAACAGTAAGTTTATTTCTTCTTAGAAATATATGGAAAAATAAAAAAAAAAAGTTAAATATAACTTTTTGTTTTTCATGAAAACGCATGTTTAGTAGGTTTCGAAACTCTTACTGAATGTGTCTTTGAAAAAATATGGCTTCTAGAAGTTATTTTCATTAAAATATCTGAAAAGTAAAATAATTAACAAAATATTTAACACAATATTTCACAATATATATTCCACAATATTCAATAAAATATTTCACACGCTGTTTAACAAGATACGAAAACAAAGCAAGACAATATCATTACTTATATGTGAGGATGATATAATATTTACAAACATTTCGTGAATGTTCCTACAAATTTTTTTATTGTTTACGGTTACATGCACTCTTTTCATAAATTTATAAAGCACCGATTGTCTCTTGCTAAGAGAACTGTCGCGGAAAAAAGTTAGCCTGTTAAGTTTGACATTAAATCTATTGTTTAAAGTACGTAGTAGGTTTTTTTTCTGTTCCGTCCTCATGCATATTTCCATATTTTTAGAAAGAAATTTAATACTATTTCTTTATAATCTATCAGCTATGCAACTAACCTATTTATTGCTTGCCCCGTTGTTTTCACATTTCATATAATTTCAATACATTGTACGAACCATGTGTATGTTCCTCACCAACAAAATCAACAAATTCTATTACTTATATGAATCTGACTTCCATATACGCACGTCTGACCAATTAGTAAGATCTTTTAGCTATAGCAGGACACAACATATAGGAGAATAATGCCCAAGGGAAAAAGAAAAACAGGTCGAAGAGGGGCTGGATCACGTCCCTCGAGTGACGATGAAATTGACACACCTGATAACCAAAGCGTTGTCAGTTCCATATCAGATGATGGTTACTTCCATCCCATTGCTGAAGAAGGACACGATATATATATACTGGACAGAAAAAGGGTGGCTAGCGGAAGGAAGTTTGGTGATGAGGTGGCGCATGCGCACTTCCCGCTGTGATCATCTGTGTTTGGAATAAAAAAAAAAAAACTTGACCAACAACTTGGAACCTTTCTTTATAAAAAAAGCCCAGTCAGTATTTACTTTCTTTCTCTCCCCCGTCATTTTAGTTTTGTCTTTTGAAAACAGTTGCTAAGTGTTGTTGTAGAACTCCGAGGCAACCTGTAAATGATACATGGCCTACAGGAAAGGCGGAGGAGGAAAGAAATGAGTCTTACAAATCTGGGACTGGTCTATCAGGAGTTTTCGACGACACTGTTTATATGGTATTTAAATTAGGGGATGAACCTAAACCGGTTGTCTGCCTATGGCCGACCAATCTGAAAGTTATCTTGGGGGGTCTCGCAGACGATCACATCGGCAACAAGGGGGAGACAGAGAAAGTTGCACTAATACTCCTGACAACACATTGAATAAGAATAGAAGTGGTGGTAAAACTACTGCAAAAGGCTTCCCTAGAGAGACATTAAAAATATGATAGGGAGTTCGAAATTGTTTTTCAAACGAATAAAGTTGTATCACACAAAATAATGCATATATACATGATGACATACACACTTAAATACATATGCAAATATATGTATACTATCTCTCTCACACACGCACACATATATACGCAGTGTACTGTTCCGTGATGGTAAAATCAACAAAAACGTAGTTCAGCTGGTGAGAGTTAAACATTATTTAATAAATATAATATATAATTCTATGGAATAATGTTAGTTTCATGTGTTGAGAGCATGCAATACAGTACTCTCTAACACCTGTGGTGTCCTAGCAAGATCGTCGGGCACGGCATAAATAGTGTGTATATAGATAGATAGAGAGATATGCATCTATGTGTGTGTGTATGTGTGTGTGTGTGTGTGTGTGTTGTTTGTGTGTTTGTGTGTGTGTGTGTGTGTGTGTGCGCGTGTGTGTATGTATGTATATAAAGAAAGTTGTCATGATAAGTATTTATTTAGTGTTTTCATCTTTTGAAAGATTCCTCATTAATTAGTTTTTAACAGAAAATTTATGTCTTTTATAAACGGGTTAGTTGAATGTCATTGGGATTGAATTGAGAAGAAATTGAACTTTGTTACCTTAAATCAGTATAAATATGTATATATGTATGTATGTATGTATGTATGTATGTATGTATGTATGTATGTATGTATGTGTATGTCTAAATAAATATACACACCTCTATAGATTCACAATAACAAAGAATATTCTTTTCCTAACTCAACTCTCGATTTTTTTTTTCAAATAACTCGCATATATATAAAAGGCATACATTTTCTGTAAAAAAAAGCATTCAAGATGATTCTCTGGAACGAAATGAAAGCGCTAAATAAATAATTATTCAAAACTCTTCCTTTTCTTGATATATATAATTTGTGCACCACTTAATATAATCTTCACGCACACAAATACACATACACATATGCACATACATATAGTCACACATGTACATACACGCTCACACATGCATGGACACATATATACTCACACACACACAGACACACACACAAATAATCACTTGATTATCTAAACATACATATACAAATATATGACCTAACGGAAGCTAAGAGATTGCATAAGATGAACTGGAGTGGCATAAATAAATCAGTGACAGAAAAACAAAACACAACATAAATTGTGTTCAAGTGATGGTAGTACGATTTCTAAGAATGTATCTCTTATGAATAATTGGCCACTTCCATTAACAAGAGTGTGAAAAAAATATGTCCACCATTTCTGGAATTGCTGGCTTCATGTGACAGTAGGAAGTTCACACACAAAAAAAAAAAAAAAACGCATTCATACAAATGTTAAAATATACCATACATAGAGATCGAACAGAATGTACACAAAATAGACATTCACAAATAAACCGTACATACATCCTTCATTCTTTCTTTGTCTGCTTGCCTGTCTGTCTGTCTCTGTCTCCATCACTCTCCCCCCTCTCTCTTACACATATGTATATTCTTTATGTTTTTTTTATCGTTAATCTTTTAATGAATCTACCCTAGTATTCAAAGTTTCTAAGCGTGGTACTGATCATAATATCCCCCTTTTGCCGAACCGCTAGGTAACAGTGACGCAAAAATCATCGCTTGTTGTCAAGCAGTGATTGGGAAAAATACACACATACATATACACAAACACACACACACACACACACGCACACACACACCAACCCGCACGCACAAATACACACACTAAATCAAACATATACTTACATTCTATCGTTTCAGTCATTTGACTGTGGCTATGCTGGAGCACCGTCTTTATTCGAGCATATCGACCCCAGGACTTATTCTTTGTAAGCCTAGTACTTATTCTATGGGTCTCTCTTGCCGAACCGCTAGGTGATAGGGACGTAAACACACCAGCATCGGTTGTTAAGCAATGTTAGAGAGGGGGACAGACACAGACACAAAAACATACACACACACACATATATATATATATACATATATACATATATACGACGGGATTCTTTCCGTTTACGTCTACCGGGTTCACTCTCAAGTCTTTGGTCACCCCAAGGCTATAGTAGACGAGACACTTGCCGAAGGTGACATACAGTGGGACTGAACCCAGAACTATGTGATTGGGAAAGAAGCTTCTTACCATACAGCCTCGCATGCGCCTATATATGTATATATATATAGAGAGAGAGATAGAGAGGCACAGGCGTAGTTGTGTGGTAAATATATCTATTTTTGTATGTGTGTCTCTATATATGTGTGCAGGAATGTATACATCCAGACACACAAAAACGCACTCACCCGTACATACGTATTACATACTTATTGCCATGCAGGCAATTCAGCTTGTATTTAACGTCACTGTCCAACGTATAAACAACCACTTGTTATGTATGTTATATTGCAAAGTAAGTTTCGCAAACAGTTTGTTATATTTTGTGTTCTATCTCATTTCACCAAAAGCTATAAAACCACAGTATTCTATCTGCCAAATGCTTTGACAACATAATTTTTCTATAAATATAATATTGCGCTACACAAAGCAAAGATGAGTAACGTCATGCACATTACATATATGTGTATATATATATATATATATATATATATATATATATATATATATATATATGTAAACATATGTAAGCATGTGTGTGTATAGATACCAACCTACCTGCCTATCTTACTACCTACGTACCTACCAACACACCACACACACACACACACACACACACAGACACATACACTAGCACTAACATACACACACATATATGCACATATATAAAATTGATAGGTAAACATATATAGAGACATGCACATATACAGATATAAATATGTTTTATGTAAGAAGTTGTCTTCATAATCGGAATGTGGCCATGCTGGAACACCTTCAAGGGTTTTAGGCAAATGAATCGACCTCTGTACTTTTTTATATGTAAAATCTTGTATTTAATTTTTTGGTCCCTGTTGCCGAACCACCAGGTTATGGGGAGATGAGAAAACTAAGAGCAGTTAATGGTTGGAGACAGAAAGACGTTCACACATGGTTACATACACGCCTGTATATATCATACATACCTATGTATTCTATACATACATTCTGTCTCCCGCATCCACTCACAAAATTTTATTGAGGCTGGGGCTAAATTAGAATTCCACGCTGTGGAATTGAACCCAGAACCATATATTTGGGAAGCAAGTTAAACAGCAGTCATTATCAATATATGTATCTGTGTGTATCAACGAATGAATATGTGTATGGAAGTGTACAGGCGTTTCTCAATACAAATTTGTGAGGGACAGGGTGAGACAGTGAGAGAAAGAGAGAGAGAGAGAGAGAGAGAGGGGGAGAGAAAGGAGGTGAGCAGTGATAGAGTGAGGTCGATAGAGACAGATATACAAGGACATAAAATTAAATGAGCGACTACGATATGTCCTCTGAGAACGATGTCGTAAATATTTTTTTAACTTATCTACGTATTGATATACTCTCGCTCTCTCTCTCACACACACACAACACACACACACACAACACACACACACACACAGACACACACACACACTCATACACAAACACAAACACATACGCTCACAGAACGATGGAGTGAATGTGGCACATTCACACACAACTCATCTATCTATCTATCAATCTATCTATCGATCGATCTCTCTCTCTCTCTCTCACTCTCTCTCTCTCTCTCTCTCTATATATATATATATATATATATATATACATATAAACATATATTTACATATATATACACACATAGGTATATGCATATATATATGCATATATATATGTATATATATATACTCACACACACACACATACATATATATATACACACGTATATATAGTATGTATACACACACACACACATATAAATATATATTATTTTTTGCATTTCCTTTGAAAAGATTTTGAGTTGAAACCATGTGTGGAAAGTAGTGTTATATTTTAGGAGCCATACTGCCAAAATAAGAAAAAAAGTGTGAGAGAGAGAGAGAGAGACGGGGAGAGACCGACAGACAGACAGAGACAACATATAGATAAAAGATATAAAACATAACCTAGGCTGGTGGATTTGAAACAGTTGAAACGGTTATGGTTATATGTGATGTGTGATGAAATATTTCTGACAATATAAACAGATATTAAGTGAACCACAGCGAGTAAGCGTGCTTCTCTGTGGTAGAGTGACCATCCTAAAATATATTAGAGCACACCCACACCAACACACGCCTACATACAAACGCACCCGCGCACACACCGTACACTTATGCATACACACACACACATACACACACAGACATTTAGATAACAATAATATTGATTGATTGAAGCATTTTTGCCAAAATTTCCCGAAGTCTTGGACTTCTGGATTTCAAATTTCGCCTCACATCATGTTCAACGTGTCGAATGGAATATTATAATATATTAGTCTACATCTAGCGTGGATTCTCTCCAGCAATAAATTTTCTCTTGTCATTTTTAATATTGCTGTGGAATGATGTATAACACACACACACATATATATATACACACAAACCACATATGCACACACACACACACACACACAGATATCCAGACACACATACACATATATTCAATTAATAATCAAGGGTATCATAGGTAGCACTGGCACGCTAAAAATAGCAGTCAGGAAAGAACTACAACCACAAATTTTCATTGAACACTTTAATTGAAGTCGGAGGAATGAGGAAATATTCTCAGCCCCACTACCAATAACGAAAAGAATCATAATTTGAAAAAACAGGTATACCCGTATCGTCACAATTTCGAACTATGACAACGGTCATAGAACATGCCAATCTCAACAAATAACTGTTTATAATGCTGCGGCAAATTTTAAGTGATCGGAGTGAATAATAAACTATATAGATTCATCTCGCTCGAGCTGGCGAGCTGGCAGAAGCGTTAGCGCTCTGGGCGAAATGCTTAGCGGCATTTCGTCTGTCGTTATGTTCTGGGTTCAAATTCCGCCGAGCTCGACTTTACCTTTCATCCTTTCGGGGTCGATAAATTAAGTACCAGTTACGCACTGGGGTTGATGTAATCGACTTAATCCCTTTGTCTGTCCTTGTTTGTCCCCTCTATGTTTAGCCCCTCGTGGGGAGTAAAGAAATATTTATATTTTTAATAAAAGAATAAGAACATTACTCCATTAATAAAAAAAACCGCAATGAACAGATGAAGCGTAATTTTCAAACATAAGTATAACCCAAGAATACAGCAGGGACGTAATAATCGATTACGTGAACAGGTAATGGAATTAGTATAGATCTTTATTTTGTACAACGATCATTTCAGCTTATTCTGCAACTGTCCATTATAGGTGGGATGCTGTGCATCATACTATGTTACATCAATGTTGCAGTCTGGTTCACATCAGGTACATTCACACATAAAGTGGTGTGTCGCGAAAGATCTTGAGTTTGGACAGTCATGTTATTTACGCGCTTCATTTAGGGAATGAGGTATTCTCTTCTACTCTTTTACTTGTTTCAGTCATTTGACTGCGGCCATGCTGGAGCACCGCCTTTTAGTCGAGCAAATCGACCCCGGGACTTATTCTTTGTAAGCCCAGTACTTATTCTATCGGTCTCTTTTGCCGAACCGCTAAGTGACGGGGGCGTAAACACACCAGCATCGGTTGTCAAGCAATGCTAGGGGAACAATCAAAGACACACAAACACATACACACACACATATATATATATACATATATACGACAGGCTTCTTTCAGTTTCCGTCTACCAAATCCACTCACAAGGCATTGGTCGGCCCGGGGCTATAGTAGACGACACTTGCCCAAGATGCCACGCAGTGGGACTGAACCCGGAACCATGTGGTTGGTTAGCAAGCTACTTACCACACAGCCACTCCTGCGCCTGTTATGATATTTTCAATTTTTAAATATCCATAAGAAATAGAATAGAATAAAATATGTATAGTGAAATAAATGAAATAAAATAAAATATATAAACTGTAGACAAGAAAGTAAGTAAAAGAAGAAGGTAAAAGGGAAACTAAAAGTGATAGAGTGGCCATATTAGAGGAAAATTACATTAAGGTTAAAGCGAGGGAGGGGTATTAGGATAAAGAAAAGTAGAATAAATACAGGCGAAAGTATCTGAGAGGGTGATATAAATGAATTGTGTTGAGTAATAATATTAAAATTCTGTCATCACATCTACTTTAAGTTTATGGTTGTTTTAAGCAGGTGTTACATAAATTTTACCACGAGCTATATCAATAGAAGACTGGGTTGAAAGTCACCTATGATAAGCACATTCATACTTATGTATGTATATATATATATATATATATATATATATATATATATATATATATATATATATATTCAAATTTATAATTCTCTAAATATTATATTGAAGAAGGAAATGAATTTGTCTAATTCTAATTCAGAAACGCGTCCATAATTAATCGAAGACTGTTTGATTTCGTTATTTTTTCTTTTTTTTTTTTTTGCCTATGTGAGTTACAAATATTGTTGTCTGTGGCGTCATATCTGTAGTGAAAATAATTAGCTGTCAATTTGGCTGCTATCTCTAAATTTTCGGTATATGGTGAAGCAACTTGTTGCTAAACCTTAATTATATATATATATATATAATATATATATATATATATATATATATATATATATATATATATATATACATACATACACATGTGTGTATGTGTGTGTCTTATGAATTAATTGGTCCAGTCCTTGGACTTCGGCCATGCTACAGCAGCTATGACATGCTTCGTCATACAAATCTGCCCCAGGGCTTATCATTTTATAAACTTCTTGTATTTATTCTATCGATATCTTTTTCCGAACTGTCTGTCTGCCCGTATTTCTGTCTATCTGCCTGTCTCTCTGTCTTTCTTTCTCTCTCTCTCTCTCTCTCTCTCTCTCTCTCTCTCTCTTTCTATTTTCTCTCTTTCACACACGTGTGTGTTTGTATTTGTGTTTCTTCTCTATAATTTGGCAAGCATTTCTGGTCTGCTTACGTCCCTGTACCTTAGCTGTTCGACAAAAAAGACTGATAAAATATGCACCAGATTTAAAAAGGCGATGGCCCACTATGAGAGCAGTTCAATGACCGAAACAAGTAAAATATAAAAGATTAAAAGGTAACCTTAACAGATTTAGGGGCTTAGCAGCTGTTTTAAGCTTTTGTAGCAACTATTTTAAGTACGTGTTCTTTTATATGCCTATTCGTGAATGGTTGATAATGCGCTTTTATGCTCGGGAAAAGGATGTGGATGTAATGCTTCCATTAAAGATTGTCTTTTCTACCTTATTGATCATATGTTTGAGTAAGTTTCTTTTTTTTTGTTTTTTGAAATGCATAAGTGTAAGGAAAATGTTGAAACGAGGCTGTGCTCTTAGCATTGGCAGTCAGTAGGCAATCAGTAGAGAGAAGGATGTGTGTGTGTGTCTGTGTGTGTGTGTCTGTGTGCAAGTGTGTGTGTGTGTGTGTGGATGTGAAACATTTGCATATACAACAAACAACAGGTAATAAATAGTAGATTGCATAGAGAGAGGAAGAGAGACAGAGAGGAGAGAAAGGGAGAGAGAGAGGGGAGAGGGAGTGAGAGAGAGAGAGAGAGTGACTCCCACGGCAAACACTGCAATTATAGTCTCTAATAGGAAACGGATTCTAGAGATGTGTCAGTTGGGGCCTATAAGAATACATATTAGCTAAGGTCTGTTTATTGCAGAAACTGTGCATGTAGGTTTTTGCACGAGTGTGATTATGGTTGAGTGTGTGTGTGTGTGTATGTGAGTGTGTGAGTATGTGTGTGTGTGGTGTGTGTGTGTTTGCGTGTGTGTGTGTATGATTCTGCTCTGATGTGTTGATATTAAAAACACAGCAAAATCACAAAAGAATATATTGTCTCGGATTTCTTCTTAATGAAGAATAATTGCCGGATGCCTTAATTAAAATATCAATTAAGGAGAATACAGAATTGATCGGATATTACTCTGGGGACTGACATGGAATCAAAACTGAAGAAAACAGAACTGAAAGTATAATTTTCTAGAAGTCATAAACTTCACATTAAAAATTAATCAGAAAGTGAACGTATGTGTAATGATGAGAAACGTGAAACCTATATGTTATGTATTAACCCACGTCTTAAAGTTGTTAAGATGCTGGGTTATATTCTGAATAACTGAACAGCAATTAAGAAAAATTATGTCCCAAAAGAACATCAGCTGATTAGCTTTCTCTACAACAATCTGTTAATGTGTCAGGCAAAATATGCAAAAGTTCCGAGGAGTTCAAGTAATTTGTAACAACTTCATTTTTGTTTTAATACAGCTAGCCATTCGCAAATTAGATTATTAGCGTGAAAATAAATATTTAAGAGTGCGCATATCAGCTAAAGTATGAGCTATTTGCTGTGTTGGAAAGCACGCTGCGAAGAAATATTACATTACATGTTCGATTCGCAAGAGATAATTGTTTTGGTTTTCTTTCTGAATAGTAAAAAGATGTCCTCAGAGACCTTTGTCATTGCTGAGTAACACTGAGAAAAACTAGGAATGAGTAACTTTTTTCTGCTGAAAAGGTATAGGGCAATTAAAGATACCTGGCAACAATTGCCAAAAACAATTGTTGCCAACTCATATATATATATATATATATATAATACAAATAAGAAAATGGAGGAACAGATTCCTTTCAATCATCGACTTACAGATAATACCAATTCATATTATTTATTAACTACTTAAATAGGAACATCCAAATCCAATAGAATAAAACAAAATAAAACAATATACATCAATAAATAAGATAATACCATAAAAATAATACATATAAAATGGATCTTACAGCTGTTTCAGCCTGTAGATAAATGTATCTCATTGTGCCTATATTAGTCAGATGTATTGAGGTAATATGCAGTTAAAAATTATCTCACTTTGTATATATATATATATATATATATACAATGCCGGACTGGCCAGGTTGCCAGCTTGCCTGATGGCAAGTGGGCCCCTGCACCATTATAGTACATATATAGGGGCCCATGTTATTATCTAAGGGGCCCATCCCCTCAAGTTTGAGAATTTTGTATTCACTCCTGAGAGAATAATAAATAATAGCGTTGTAGTTGTGGGTGAGCCCCCTTGTAGTTTCGGGTGGGCACTCTTGTACTTGCAGGTGCGTCCTCTTAGGTTTCTGGTAACCAGTATTTTAAAACCCAGTCCGCCACCGCATACACACGCACACGCACACACACACACACACACACACACACAAACACACACACACTCACACATATATATGTATGTATGCTTGTATGTATGTATGCATATATAAATTACAAATTAGTACGAAGTGTCAGGAGGCAGAATAAGAATCAAACTGCTAGAAATAAGAGCTAAAGTCTTAATTAAATCACCGTAAAGCACAAAGACACCATGATAACAGAGAAATAACAGTAGGCGAGGAAATAGAAAGAATTAATACATTCAAAATCTCAACTAGGAAAGATTATGCAATTTAGGACACCCACATACCCAGGTTTCGGCTTTTGAAAATTTAATCCTTGAGCTTCTTCAGCGTTGACCACCTAGTATTAAAAGACCGTCACGTTATATTCCGTTAGAGTACTGGTTTTATTTTGCTCTAAAAACACAGCACATGGTGCAGAAATATTTATAAACTAAACTTTCAAACACTAAGATTTGAAATAAGACGTCACTAGGTTGTCTACGCTTCGTGCTAATTTGTAATTTATAGTTAAATAATGCATTTCGCCTGCGAACTACCTATGTTACTACAGTTGATACCATCAATTTTAAATTTCGAAACTTGTTTTTTTATTTTTTTTAATATGCTCTTAATCTTTACTCTCTCTTTTACTAGTTTCAGTCTTTTGCTGAACCGCTATGTTACGGGGACGTAAACACACCAGCATCGATTGTCAAGCGATGTTGGGGGGACAAACACAGACACACAAACATATACACACACATACATATATAAATACACATATATACGACGGGCGTCTTTCAGTTTCCGTCTACCAAATCCACTCACAAGGCCTTGGTCGGCCCGAGGCTATAGTAGAAGACACTTACCCAAGGTGCCAATCCTACACCTTCTATTTTTTCTTTTACTTGCTTTAGTCATTTCACTGCGGTCATGCTGGAGCACCGCTTTTAGTCGAACAAATTGACCCTAGGACTTATTCTTTGTAAGCTTAGAACTTTTCCTATCGGTCTCTTTTGCCGAACCGCTAAGTTGAGGGGACGTAAACACACCAACACCGGTTGTCAAAACGATGATGGTGGGGACAGAGGCAGACACATAAACCATGCATTTGGTAAGTAAGCTACTTACCACACAGCCACAGAATATTCTTATATGTAACAACGCGCATGTGCGGAAATATATATGCTTATATTTGTAAGTTATGAGAGGGAAGCGATGCAAGCGAAATCTTTGAATTTGAATGAGAAATCAGATAGTTATATAAAAATTACAAAAATATATTAATAAGCGAACGCTTTGGAGGGGTGTAACAATAGGTAAATGAATGATGACTATTGGTGAATAGTCAATGAGATAAAAGATCTCTCCATCTATATAATACACTTCTATATTTAAGAGATGAGGAATTATGTACATGATTTACATTTGGCTGATATTTGTCCTCATTTTTGTTGTTAACGCATCATTTCGGTTGCTGTACCCTCCAGCGTTCATCAGGTGTCTTAGGGAAATTTCAAACCTGGGTTCTCATTACTAAGGTATTTTTCGATGTTCCTGCTGTTATCATTATTATTATATTATTACTCGGAAACTTGGGTTTAATAGCCGGCACTCTTAACCACTACGCCTTATGCCTATGGGCAATTATGGATTGAATACGAGGGCTTATAAATATAATTTTCTCCTATCCTTCCTTAAAACCGGTTCCCATATGCTATTCATATCTGCACTCGTACTGCTTAGGAGGTTGTTGTGCCCTAGCGTATGTGCTGCTTCTTTTACGTTTCGTATTTTCCAGTGGTGTTCTCTGTCTACTATTTTAACTTCATCTCACAGGTGGAGTTAGTCTCCATTTTCAATACATAATCAGCAATACCCGATTTATCAATATCTCCTCGTGTCACAGCTTTGCGATGTTCATCTGTCCTTATTTTTAGGGGCGGCATGTTTCACCATTGTATAACCTGGTATGGAGTACTCGCAGTTCTTGGTCATATTCTCTTCTATTGGTGGTTTTACTGGAAGGAGATAATTGCAAGGTGTTGTATTACACTTGAATAATGTCCTGATGTCATATGGACCGCATATCTTTTGTATCTTTTCGGAGAGACCTTCCACATAGGGTAGAGAGACTGTGGACAGTTTATTGGTTTCATCCTCTCTTTTCTTCATAATTGGAGTGGATTGTATGTTTGGGGGTTAGTTGTTGCTTAATAGATTGTTACGTAGCTTGATCATTTCTTAGTGGTAGGTATCACGTTCGCTACTTATATTATTTGCTCGATGTTTTAGGTACTGGGCAATCCCTCTTTTTACACTGTATGGATGGTGGGAATTGAAGTTGAAGTATCGTCCAGTTAAGGTCGGCTTGCGATATCTGGATGTTCTGAATCCATACTTGGTGCTTGTTACTGATACGTCCAGAAATGCTAGCTGATTGCCTTTTTCTTTTCTTTCCTTTTTCATTGTGAACTTTATGGATGGCTCTATTGAGTTCACATGATCTAACAGAACTTGGCCATATTCTTGGTGGCGCCAGAGTATAAAGTTTTCAGCAACATATAGCAGCCATAGGGTTGTTTTTAGTGGTGTTGATCATAAAGTCAAATTCTCTAATATATTCCATGTATATATTAGCTATTATCGGTGATAATGGCGAACCCATAGCTAAACCCTCTTCTTGTCGATATATATCAGTGTCCAGGTAGTTTCTACACAGAAAGTCAACATTTCCATCAAATTTCTTATTGGTATACTAGTATGTTCTCCTAGATAGGTGTCTTTCACAAGTTTTTTCTTGAATCACCTATAGTGTTCACCAGTTAGGACTTTTGGTGAACAGTCTTATCACATCTAGACTCACCATTGGGTAGGGTTCAATGGCGTTATCCTTGATTAATTCTGCGAAGTGGGTGGAATTCCTCATGTACAATGTTGACTTTCTTGCTAATGGACTGATTATATCCACAAGGAAGCACTTCAGTGGATGACATGCTGACCCTCTAGAGCTCACTATAGGTCTTAATGGAATACCATCATTGGGAATCTTAGGGAGACCATACATGTGTACGTTAGTTTACTGTAGTGTTGAGTCAGTTGTCTGTACTATCCATCCATCTATCTATCTATCTATCTATCTATCTATCTATCTATCTATCTATCTATCTATCTATCTATCTATCTATCTATCTATCTATCTATCTATCTATCTATGTTTCTATCTATTAATCTATCTGTCTATATGATTATGTGGGCGTTTGTGTGTTTTGATAGGCTGGTCAGAAATGCAAGAGTCTGTGTGTGTGTTTGTGTGAGTGTGTGTATATGTGTGTGTGTGTGAGTGTGTGTGTGTGTTTGTGTGTTTTAATAGATTGATCAGAGAGGCAAGAGTGGCTAACAAGAGCTTTGCATGACCTCTATGACAGAGCCGTTGATGGAAGAAGAAAGAATGCTTCTTATATGCTCGGAATGGGAAGCAACATCACAATGCAAATTTATGCTGAAAGCGAACCCCTGGTATTTATGACTGAGACAGAGACAACTACGCTAAAAGTAATCGAACATTTACAAAGCAGTCGAAGGAATGAATGAACACGTGCAAACGATACTAAAGAATGAAGGAACGGAAGCGACCTCGTAAACGAAAATTATGATAATATATATATATATATATAACTTAGATAACTTTGATATGTTTCGACCACGTCCAACTTAATAGCACCACCTGGTAAGGTTAGCTAAATATTTAGCTAAATAGTCAAGTTTTGTGGTATCATGGTCCTTTCGAGTAGGGAGTACTTGTTGAGGGATTTGCATCCAGGTATGAGTCACTTGTCTGGTATTACTTGAAGAGATTTGTCCGGATTCCGTTTAAAAGGGACGGGAACCTTTTCCTCCTTGGTCTATTTCGGGACAATTTAAAATAATTTTTGTTGCAGTGTATTTATGTATTGTGTAGGGAACGTGTAGCCCGTGATCCTCTCCTTGCATGAATTTTGAAGCTAATGTTGAGGTCGTTTTGAAAATGCTGGTGGTTTATTCCCCGCATCGTGCAAATGATGTATCGCTCACTGCAGCGCTGGAGGGAATAGCATTTCAATGTTCTAAGGCGGTCCCAGTAATCAAGATCAGTCATTTCCTTAATTCTTTTAGTGAATGACTTCAAGGGTGATTCAATTTTCGAAATGTTTTGTTTTGTATGGGGACAATACTAGGGGTAGTAGTATTCGAGGTATGACCGTAGAAAGGAGAAGAAATGAGGAATGAGACAGCTTGTTTCTTGGACCGGAATGTACTTAGGATCCAGGATGTCAACGACCTTACTGTTGATGTGGGTACTCCAGCTGAGATTGTTATTAACAAATACTCCTAGGCCTCTGATATTATTAGATGCTGTGAGTGGTTCCTCTGAAAGAAGAGACTATGGGTGTTTCAGCATAGTATTTCTTCCAAAATGCATCAGCTCAAATTTTCCTTAGTTTAGTTGCATTTTCATTTCATCTACCCATTGACTTATAGCAAGTAGATCAGGCTGGAGCAACATTCGCAATGCGAGTTGAGTTCGGTTTTCTTCATTGATAATTTTCTGGAGCTAGGAGTCATCAATGAATATTTTTGCTTTGCTGTGTTTTCTGACGCTCGAAAGGTCGTTTCTATAGACTATAAAATGAAGCGGACCCAACACAGTTCCCTGAAGGAAACAGATGGTGACTTCAGCTGGGCTTCAGTGGATTCTATCGAGATCACAACATATTGTGTTATGTTCTCCAGAATATATATATATATAATATATATATATATATATATATATATATATAATATATATATATATATATATATATATACATCAATATACACATATGCGTACATATATATTTAGGTTTATATATATGCGTGTTTGTATATATTTATGTACATATATATGTATACATATGTCTATGTATAGAAATGTATTCTATATGAATATATTGTCATATATTAAACACACACGCGCACACTTATATTATAATACGTAGAGATTTAAATATTTTATATCATACATAACCAATAATTTAGATTCCTTCATTTACAACACTAAGTACAGAAGAATTGTTTATACTCTTATCAGATCTTTCAGAAATAAGGATAATAAATACCGTCAGTAAATTATGCAGTTCAATATAGTACAGTTCTCTTAGTGTACAACTAAACACCATCTTCAAAGAACTTTTAGAATTAAATAGTTGTTCCGTTCCATTTATGTTCCAATTAGAGATAAGGGACTTAATATCATTGCACGAAAACAATCTTTGCTGTATTATGACAATTTATTTACGAAATGTGACTATGAATTGTTTGAACCAGCCATAGGTCCATACGATAGTACTGAGGTTTTTGAAATGGTTAAATTTATGTCTTAGACTAACTTTAGTACTGATCTCGATCCGCGCGTTTCCGATTTTCAACGTGATGGTGGTTTGTTCATTTTCTGAAAGGAGTATCGCGATTTAATAAATGGTGCTTGAAGGGTTTCGTCAAAATATTGAAATCGTTAGATTTAAGGGTCACGCAAGAACCGAATCTAAACTATTAGGAATAATTTTGTTGTAGCAAACAAAGCAAAGAATCGCTAAGTATCTTATATCAGTTATCAACGTTAACTATGTCGCTTTAAAGGTCAGAAAACTGAGGGGAATGATACTTTACATGCAGAACAATAAAAAATATCCATAGAGGAAAAATATTCAACGAAACATTACATCGCAGAATCTTCTTTCCAGGATAAGTAATCGTTTAATTTCGTTTTGGGATTTGGTTTGCAAGATTCTTTTATATGAGTTCGTGTGTTGAAGCATATTCTGTTGTGTCTGGGGAGGGTCATTCTTTTTTAGTGCCTTATTATTTAACACACTCACCGGTAAAATTTCCACTTATTTCTTATTTTTATTTTCTAAAATTTTCGTTGCGTCTTGCAAGACTATTGAAATGGTTGCAAGACGCAACGAAAATTTTAGAAAATAAAAATAAGAAATAAGTGGAAATTTTAGTGGTGAGTGTGTTAAATAATAAGGTACTAAAAGAGAATGACTCTCCCCAGACGCAACAGAATAATCGTTTAATATTACCTGGATATTCCTAAACCTTATAAAGGAACATTACCCTAAAGAAATTTCTTTCTACAGCTGCATCAAAAATATTACTTCATGTTTTAGAAATTATAAGCAATAGGAAATTTTCTTGTTGAAGTACTATAATATTTCTTCGCTGCATATAATTGTAACAAACGTAACGTGTAATCTCTTAGAAGCATGTCTTTAAGTTCATAGGCTACACGTAAACCCATTGCAATTAGAATGTTACCTCATATTTATACATTCTGTAACATACAAAACGACTTACAGCGTCACTATTGAAATGCTCTGAATCCTCGATTCTTTTCAGATCACACGTCTACATATATATGGATAAAAGGCTGAAAACGATGAGGGCTCTGTCACACAGAATGATACACGGTTGAACTACAGCTTGTCACAATTTGGTAGAAGGAAATCGATTAATTCGTGTAAATACCTACAGTACTGTTCATTGAGGAATTTTGATCTAGCAACTGGTTAGTTCATTGATTAAGAACACTGTAAAATCTATTCACTAACATGTACATTTAATTTACAGTGAGTCATTTTTCTTCCATATATGTATTATAAATAGGCGATGTCTATAACATAAACTCATCACCTATTTTGTGTCTTGAATAGAAGACAAAATCTTTCGTTTTGACAATTGAATATATGAACGCCCAGAGCATTCTGGAATGATTTGCCGGAGAGCATCCAAATTTCTATACATTGCTGATTCATGGTATTACTATACGTCTGCAGATATTGTTACTTATATATTGGAATGATGTATCTTTACTTCAATCGTTGGAATAATCGGTGATGTGAAACGTTGTTGTATCTTTTATCTTTTAACATTTTCAGTCATTAAACAGCAGCTATGCTGGGACGCAGCCTTGAAGAATTTCTAACCGAATGAATCAATTTGGTATATTTTTTTAAGTCTCGTACTTATTCTATCAGATTATTTTGCTGATCCGCTAGGTTACGGGAACGTAAATACACGAACATAATTTGGCGAGCCCGGTGGTAGTGAGACAAACATAGACACAAAAACACACATACACACAGACACAGACACACATGTACATATACATATACATACATACATACATATATATATATATATATATATATATATATATATATAATAAAATATTAGGGAATAAATCCAAACTTACAGGGAAAAATCAGATTTAGGATTGAATCCAATTTTATAGTAAAATATTATATTATATTAAATTAGAGATAAAACCACTATTAGGCAAATCAAACAATGAAAAACTTAAGCCAATACATAAAATTAATTAATTTATATTATTTTAAATATATATCAAAATTATTAAAAGTTTAATAAAAGATAATGAGTAAAACACTACGATCGTTTCATAGCTGTCCAATTCGTAAAAATTCGAGTTATGGTTACAGTCAATCTTCAGGTGATTTATTTATCTCGCTAAGATAAATGTTTCAATCACCTGAAGACAACCTTCATTCAGTCTCTGTCTACGAAATTCACTTACAAGACTTTGGTCGGTTCAAGGCTATACGAGATACCTGCTAAAGGTGCCATGCAGCGGGACTAAACCTTGGGTCAAGTGGTTGGGAAGCCATCTTCTAACTACACAGCCTCGCCTGCGCCTATAAATATTTACGATTCTCTGTCGGTTAATACTAATAATATTAATACATGTATAAACACACACCGCTCGCGTGCATACATACATACTAACACATACATACATGCATATATACACTTATGTGTTTCCGTCTGTGTGTATGGGTGTTTGTATGTGTGTGTGTGTACGTGTGTGTGTGTGTGTGTGCGAGTGTGTGTGCTTAAGTTGACTTAAGTCGGTCCAGTAGCTTGTTACTGAAGAAGGTCTACAGCATGTGACCGTATTCTCAATAAATCAAACAAGTCAGGCCCATGCCCGTGTAACTTGTCTGATAGAGGGGCTACACGCCACGGAAGCTCTAGTATAAAATAGATCGTTAATCTATCTATCTATCTATCTATCTGTGTTTGTGTGCGTGTGTGTGGTATGTATGCACACATACATGCATGCATAAATGCACACACACACATATATATATATATATATATATATATATATATATATATATATATATATATATATGTATATACACATACATATATATACATAATAGACACCCACACACATATATATGCATATATATTATTTACGTGTGTATGTAGGTTTGTGTATCTGCATAAATACATTCATAGAAAGATACATTCTAAAAAATATATCTATGTTAATAGAATATATAAGGAAGAGAGAGAGAGAGGGAGGGAGAGAGGGAGAGGGAGAGAGGAAGAGGGAGAGAGGGAGAGAGGGAGAGGGAGAGAGGGAGAGGGAGAGAGGGAGAGACAGAGAGACAGAGAGAGAGAAAATAGCTAGTTTTGTTATCGGAGCTAATACAGAAATCATTTCTGTTTAGATGATTAGAAAATCTTCAGAAAATATTAGATAGCAATCAGTGACAGAATTAAAGAGGGGTGAGGGCGGTGCGGGGAGAAATACATAACAAGTAAGAAGGAGTAAGATACGGTAGAGGGGGCGAGAAATAAGAATAGAAAAGAGATGGAGAGTATATATGGGAAGGGAACTGAGGGAGAACAAAAGAATATAGAAAGGAGGGGTGGTGGAATGATTGCTGAAACCTACTGAAAAACAAGATGAAAGACAATTGATCGACCGCAATGATTAGAATCCTAATCAGATTGGTAGGTTGTAAGACTTTAACACAATGTTTTTAATGGTAGTAATACTGGTAGAATGGTATTAGTATTGATATTGTGGTGGTAGTGGTTGGTGGTAAGGATAATGGTGTAATGGGAGGGATGTGGCTGGTGGCTTTTACAGTAATGATGGTTATCGGTATATTGTGGTGGTGTCGGTGATGCCATGGCAGTAGCGGTGGCGTTGCCACTGTTGTAGTAATGATTATTAGAGTAATGTAATGCTGATGTTATTGCTAGCGATGTTCGGACTGGAGATATGATGGTGGTGCTGCTGATATATTGAGGGCGATGGCTCTAGTGATATAGAGGTTTTATGATAGGATTGTTGCTTATGATAAGATGGTGGTGATGTTGGTAGTGGCGATATGAGGACGATGCTGGTAGTGTGTTGTTAAGATGGGAGTGTTGGCTGTGTTTATATGGTCGGGGTGACAGTCGTCGTGACCGTGATAATGCTATGGTAGTGAAGATATGTTAACAGTGATTTGTAGGGCAGGATATGAGAGGTGATACAGTAGAGATAATGGTAGAGTCGAGTCAGTGAGGGTGTGATACATTAAAAGTGTTGCTACTCTTTTGCTGCTGGAGATATAGTGGTGAGGATGTAGTTGTGGAAATATGCAGACGTGTAATATCGTAGTGTTAACGTTCGTATAATATGAGTTGTTACGGTAGTTACGATTTGGTTATGGCAAAATGATGGATGTATTCATAATGATGGTTGTGTGAATATACTGGTTTCATTTTTTGGCACAAGGCTAATATTTCGTGGAAGCAGGTAAGCTGATTACATTGATCTTATTACTTGACTGGTACTTAATTGATCGACCTCAAAAGAATGAAAAGTGAAGTCGATCCCAGCGGAAATTTGAAACTGTTGTTTTCTTAAGATTTCTTCAAGGGAAATATACAACACTGAGGGATATCTTCAAATGAATCGTTCAAGTAAATAAGATCAATACATATTTTAACACTGCTTTTACATGAACATTCAATTTAAAAGAAATATGAAAAAAAAAACTAAACATTGGCAGAAGGCAAACATCTTTGGAGATGGGAGAAAGTCGATGACATCACCCTCAGCGCCAAATTTGTACTTATTTTATCAACCTCATAAGATGAAAGGTAAAGTCAATCTCGATGGAATTTTGAGCTCAGAACGTAAAGACAGACGATATACCTATTTCTTTACGACCACAAGGGGCTACACACAGAGGGGAGAAACAAGGACAGACAAACGGATTAATTCGATTACATCGACCCCAGTGCGTAACTGGTACTTATTAAATCGACCCCGAAAGGATGAAAGGCAAAGTCAACCTCGGCGGAATTTGAACTCAGAACGCAGAGGCAGACGATATACCGCTAAGCACTTCGCCCGGCGCGCTAACGTTTCTGCCAACTCGCCGCCTTGATATTGTGAATATATTGTTAGTGGTAGTGCAGGTGCGGAAGCTAGTGCTTATTGTGTTGCATTCATGATTGTAAGATCACGGTTTCGTTTCCCTGATAGGTTGGCACTTGTTGTTCTTAAGAAAAACACTTCAGTTGACGTTGCTCTAGTTCACCTAACAATAAATGTTTTCCATCTGTAACTGGCAGGTAAAGCTTGTTGCGGTCTGGCGTCCTGTTTGTGAGGGAATATCATAATCCCAGTCACTTACAGTGATGCAATCCAGATTAATTCCTGGTCTTATGAGTCCAAGGGATAACGGCAGATATAAGCAATGTTGTTGTGCCAGCAAAGGTTGTAACATATGCTCTCCGTTTCTCTATCCGAGAGGATTATGATCATGATATCACACATGGCTGCATCTGCGAGTTAAGTGAGATATAGACAAGGAGCTAAACCGCAACTCTATTGCCTCTGATTGGAGTTCGAAAATTCTCTTGATCATGGCTCAACATTTCTATCCGTTTAGGACACAATTTGATTGGCAGAAGATGATCACATGATTAAGCTTAGAAATGTTTGTAAGTCCCATGCTACATCCGTACATTAATGTCAGGTGACAATAATTTTTGCGCCGAAAGTTAAGGCTGATGCTGTTCATAGAACGTATCTAGTGACAGTCTGAAATAATCAGAGCTCCCTACATTTAATCTGTGAAGTGGTAGAGTGGACAAGGATTGTTTGTCAGTAGTCATTAATTTTTTTTGGATTTCTTTTGTCTGTGGCTTAGCGTTTGCGTAGCTTGTTGATTTTATTTGACTCGTGGTTTGTATTTTTGCGTCTACATATGCTCTTTATTCGTTTCTGAATAGTGCTATTGTTTGAATAAAGATAAAGTGGGGGGACTTGAAATTTTAGGAACTTATTTGTTACACATAAGTCTAGGCATGAAGAGTAATTCAAAAGTTAAATCGTTCATGTTTCAATGCATTGAGACTTTGTAAATTTGATATACCCAATGGCAGAACGGATACGAATTGTATGTACGTAGGCATAACATTTTTTCTCCATTAGATTCGTGCGTTAGAATCAAAGGAGAAAAAATCTTGAATGCGCTCTCAAAGTTAAGGTTGTCGGCTGTGTATGTTCAGCATGACAAGTAATAGAATGTATTTGCGCCTGAGTGGTTGTTGGTGAACGTACTTTATTAAACTTCATTCATAGTTTGTATTCATATATTTCCATTCTTTATTCGTGTTTCATCTCTCTTTCTTTTTCTCTTCCTCCCTGTCCACGTATATACACAAATATATATATATAGCGTATGGAACGTAGTCTCGCGATAATGGCGTTTGGTTTAATTTCTGAAACGGCGAAAGTTATATTGTCCAACGATAGATTAAATATATATCTAGAGGCGTATTATTTTTAAAATATTTTTTGCAGTGTTGATAAAATATTTTGTCTCCTAATGGAAGATTCTCATATAACGACTATCGTTGACGTATGAAAATTTTCAAACCCATGGCAAAATCGCTAGTGCAATGACATGTTTTACGAATATCATTTTATATGGGACTGGGAGACCCTTGTAATAGATGGGTCCGACAAAGGAATCTAACCTCCCTTTTTCAATATTTCGAAAAACACTTGAATTTGTGTATTTTGTCAGTTGTCTTTTCCTTCTATCTTCGATATTGTATTATTCTACCGATCTGGTCCTATGTATGTATGTATGTATGTATGTATGTATGTATGTATGTATGTATGTATGTATGTATGTATGTTTGTATGTATGTATGCATGTATGATGCATGTATGTATGTATGTATGAGTATATGTATGTATGTATATGTCTATATATATGAATCTATATATATATATTCATATATATATACATATACGCATATACATGCATGCATACATGCATCATACATACATACATATATATACATATATATATATATATATATATATATATATATATCTTTATGTATATATATATATATGTATGTATATATATATATATATCTGTCTTGTCTTTCTATCTAATATTATATTATATTATATTATATATGTTATATTACGTTATTTCATATTGTCATATATATATGTGTTTACATATAACCTTCTGATTTCGTATCTCATTTTCTGTCCTATTAGGTATAATTCCATAGTTTCATCGTAACTTCTACCCTTCTTCAAAACAATTTGCACGTATTCTCTAAAACATTCAGCTCTTTTATTTGGTCAGCCATTTAACTTATCATAAATCTCAAACGTTCTTATTCGCTTTCAAACAGCTCTCTTTTAAATACACGCTTTGTTCGTTGCACTGTCGTAGCTAAATGTTCCTTCTGTTTTTTTGCAGTCTAGCATTTAATCTAACACTTAATATTCAATCCTTCTATCATTCTTTCATTCATGCATTCAGAGACACTTCCTGTTTTTCTTTTCATTTCTTTATTCTTTTCCTTTTTCCCTCCCCCTTCAATTTTGCTTGCTTATTTTATTTTTGTGTACGATTTCCCCAAACGTTCTTTACTCACATTTCTGTGTGGTATCTTACACGTGTGCCTTCCATCATTTACTTTGACGGCTCAAGGGAATAACACATATATCCACGCTGATAGATATTCCATAAAAGTATGTATATATATATATGCATAGATACATTTACACACACACACATATGAATATGTGTATGTGTGCATACGTAATACATACATATATACGTATATACATACATGCGCATATACACACACACATAAAGAGAAGGAGCGAGCGAGATAAATAAAAAGATGGAAAGTTAGATAGATTGATACATAGACAAACAAACAGAAAGTCAGCTAGATAGAAAGACAGATAGATAGATAGATAGATAGATAGATAGATAGATAGATAGATAGATAGATAGACAGACAGACAGATAGATAGATAGATAGATAGATAGATAGATAGATAGATAGATAGATAGATAGATAGATAGATAGATAGACAGACAGACAGATAGATAGATAGATAGATAGATAGATAGATAGATAGATAGACAGACAAACAGACAGAAAGTCAGATAGCGAGATAAATAGATAGATATATAGAGAGATAGACAGACAAGCAGACAGACATATATATATATATATATATATATATATATATTATATATATATATAGATAGATAGATAGATAGATAGATAGATAGATAGATAGATAGATAGATAGATAGATAGACAGGAAGACAGAGAGACAGATAGATAAATAGATAGATAGTTATTTCATCCAATTCTTTTCCTCTTCAGTTCCAATCTCAGTTAAGTCATCAGTGCGTTTCACTCCTCCAGGGTCGATAATATATGGTGCCAGTGTATTACTTGTTTCAGTATTTTCAACTAGGACCCTTCTCCAAAATTAAGTTCCTCGTAACTATTCTTAACCAAATTACTATTAAAGTTGGAGGCTTGGCAAAATCCATAGACTGTGAGACAATGTTCCTTGCTGTGTTTGTTACGAATCTTTACATTCTGAGAAGAAAAAAGAAACACACGCCATGATTAACACAACTTTTATTTATCTTTTTGGAATGTCGTCGGTAGAAGTTTTACGCTGGCAATATATAGAAAACTTATGGTGGATAAATTCAATGACGATCTAAGGGAAACTTTAGGCGCCGACATCGGTGAATTAGCTGCTCTATTTCAGAGGACTTTCAGGCTATGAAGTACCATAGATAACTTCCAGAAATCCCTGAGATACCTGTGCTACCGCAGTGCACTGTTAGTTCGAGGTAAACTGTACAGGCATGGATGTGCCACCAGCTAGGATTGCAAGAACCTGCGCGTGGTGGGGCAAAACTTTATTGCGCGTACTCAGTGTCCGAGCATTGCTGACTCGTGGAGTTATGTCGAGCAGCGTGTAGGAAAACAAAAAAATTATCGGCCGAGAGACCATCGTAAAGGTCAAACCATCACTCACCCTTAACAAAACGGAGCACGTGGCTTTCCTATGAGAGCTCTGGAGAAAAGGTCGCTGGTGAAGGAGAGTCGTGTGACTTAGGGCTTTTAGTATATTGTTCACGATCGTACGGTGGTGAGTTCGATTCTCGGTGGAGACCTTTGTGTTCTTGAGCAAGATACTTTATTTCGCGTTGCCCCTGTATACTAAGCTGGCGAAAATAAGTTGTATCTGTATTTATAAGGGCCAGATTAAAGGTATGCGTGCCCGTGGAGTGCTCAATTACTTGCATGTTAATTTCACGAGCAGGCTGTTCCGTAGATCGGATCAACTCGAAAATTTGTCGTCGTAACTGATAGAATATCGCATATGTGGTTGTCGAGGCTGAAAACATTGAAGAAAAGAGACCTTCTTCTGCAGTCAATCCCCCATCGACTTTCTTTTGTGTTCTCCTTGATAAGGAAATTGAAGGTGGAAAGGGAAGAGCTCTTTCCCAGCGAAATTCCCAAAAGGTGGATGATTGCGACAAAACTTGTTAGAGTGAATGAACCAATTCTAAGAATACAAGGTTATTACCAGATCAAATATGCTTGGACCATATTTGAACCTGCAAGAAAACCATTCACTGTGTTTGCCATGGAGAAAATTTCTCATTGAAGACAAATGGTGTAAATACGTCAGAAACCAGTTAAAATCAGGAAAAAAAGAGAAAAATGCTCCTGTAAATAAGGGAAGAGCAGTTGGACAGGACATCATCATAGTCGTTGTCATCGTCGTCGTCGTCGTCATCGTCGTCATCCTCGTCATCGACATCATCATCATCGTTATCATTATCATTATTATCATTATAAGGCCTACAGCAGAAATTCTTCTTCTTCTTTTTCTTCTTCTTCTTGTTCTTCTTCTTGTTCTTCTTCTTGTTCTTCTTCTTGTTCTTCTTGTTCTTCTTGTTCTTCTTGTTCTTCTTGTTCTTCTTCTTCTTCTTCTTCTTCTTCTTCTTCTTCTTCTTCTTCTTCTTCTTCTTCTTCTTCTTCTTCTTCTTTCTTCTTCTCTTCTTCTTCTTCTTCTTCTTCTACTTCTTCTTTTTTTTCTTCTTCTTCTTCTTCTTCTTCTCTTCTTGATGCATTATAGACGATGCCACATATATAGAGAGAAGGAATTTATTAATTTACCAGAACAGTTATCTTAAGTCAACATCTTCGGATTCATTATTTATTATTATATTATATTCATCATCATCATCATCATCATCATCATCATCATCATCACCATCATCATCATCACCATCATCATCATCATCGTCATCATCATCATCATCATCATCATCATCATCATCATCATCATCATCATCATCATCGTCATCATCATCATCATCATCATCATCATCGCGATCATCATTATATGGTGCTTGTTATTATGATTATCATAAATTCTATTATATTATACTTGTCATTTATTCGCGGTCGGTGGAACACAGTAGCGCAGAGACATGTGTAACGATAATTAGAACGAAAACCCACTCATTATCAATATTATCATCTCTGAAAGCAGCCTACACATACATCGCTTTCTTCTTGTTCTCCTCCACCACCTCTTCCTCCCCTCCTTCTCCTCCTCTCCCGCTTCTTCCTCCTCCTCCACCTTTTCCTAATTATTTCACCACGATGACGACGACGACGACCACCACCACCACAAAACAACAAAAACAACTACTTATATCACGATGACGATGACCAGAAGCATCACCTCCATCATCAACATCACCACCAACAACAACCACAACAAGACCACATCATCATCATCATCATCGTCACCACCACCACCACCACTACCAACAACAACAACAATGTCATCATCATGATTATTGTTACTACTCCAACAAAAAAAAAATTAATAAGAGCAAAATGTGAACAGCGGTGACGTCGACGATGATAGAATTGCATTAAGAAGACAGCATCAAAAAAATATAATAAAAGCAAGATGGAGAAATAAGCATGAAGATATCAATATAATTAAATAAATATACGTCATCCACCCATAAAATGACGTACAAGAGAATTATATGAACGAGGGCGGGGTACAATGGCGAAACCTGATGACTAAAACAAATATCAGCAATTTACAAGCAATGGCTTTGTGTTATAGTACTTTAGGCCCCAGGTTAAACCTGAGACGCTACTGTTAAACATATGCTTAAGCAACCTTTGTCAAGAAGTGGGCCTCATAAGACATGGCTTAAAACACTGTCGCATAATTTTTATATACTCTTTACTCTTTTACTTCTTTCAGTCATTTGACTGCGGCCATGCTGGAGCACCGCCTTTAATCGAGCAACTCGACCCCGGCACTTATTCTTTTTGTAACCTCAGTACTTATTCTATCGGTCTCTTTTGCCGAACCGCTAATTAACGGGGACATAAACACACCAGCATCGGTTGTCAAGCAATGCTAGGGGGACAAACACAGACACACAAACAGACACACGCATATATATTTACATATATACGACAGGCTTCTTTCAGTTTCCGTCTACCAAATCCACTCACAAGGCTTTGGTCGGCCCGAGGCTATAGTAGAAGACACCTGCCCGAGGTGCCACGCAGTGGGACTGAACACGGAACCATGTGGTTGGTAGACAAGCTACTTACCACACAGCCACTCCTGCGCCTATATTTTTTTATCTTTGGCCAATGTGTTATTTCCTTTTTGTTTCTATCAGAAAAAAAATGTTATAAAATTACTACCATCCCCTTCAAACTTTGCTGTTGTGACCTGGACATCAATTTCTTTGAAACTGAGCTAGAGCTATTTTCCATTACATTTCAAACACATTCAGAGCTGAGTCGCTGAATCAGAAATATCGTTATAGCAAATAGTATACTCGATACTACAGATTTGATTTTTAATTGCTTTACTCTTGAGTTTAACCAGTTGAGCACCTCCCTTAGTGGCTGACAATGTGTATATCTCTGATCATGAGCAGTAGTGTGAGAATATCATAGCCATGTGTTGAGAGGGATTGTTTGGAGTTTGAATAAATGTGATCAAAGCAAAGGAAATATTAGCAATTTTCTGAAGGAAATATTAGCAATTTTTCATATTTTCTAGGGGTAAACAAAGAAGAAATAACAGTTGCTACGCCAAGGACAGAAGTAATGATTTTTAGAGATAGTATATTTCGTGTTTGAGGATATTTGATTGCTATTTTTTGGGAGGTTAAATAAACACACTCCACCATAATTGTTATTTGATTATTTAATTGTAGCTATCGTTTTGCTTGTTAATCTTTAGTTGGCATTCAATGAACATGCGTTTCACATGTGTTCCAGCCGCACCAAACTCGCTTTACAAATGATGTACTTAGGTCTATACTGTTTAATATAACAGCTACTCTTTAAGACGATTGCTTGTTCTCTGAAGCAGATCTGGATGCTATTTTAAGCATTTTGAGAGACTTAATAGTGTGTCTTATATTGGTTTACTTTAACCATCAAATTTATTACAGTAATCGACATTAAATAATAGCCAGCATTTGTCTCGCGGAACAAAGTGCTGACTATGACAAATAGAATAAATAAATACGTAAATATATACAGAAGTACAAACACTGAAGTCACTAAGTGTAAACAGAAGCCATTCGTAAAATGGACGACGGGGGAAAGACAACCACGTAGTGAACATATCAGGTGGCAAGATATAGCAATCAGACAGAGAAATACCAAATAATTTATTGGTTATATTTGATTAGATGCAAGGTATGTCTTACTGTTATTGTTGTCGTTGTCTGTTCTGAAGATGTAGATCTATTATCGAAAGCTTTCCGACTTCGACCATCTCCTAGCATTCTTTATTTTGTTGTTGCTTTATATTTCAGTCGTCTACTAAATTCAACGCAAACCGCATTATTTGAGATGTTAAAATATGATTTGAAGTTGTGACTCCTGTTTCTGTTTAATCGAAGGAACTCGAAGAAACCCACTCATGTTTTTTTGCTGGAAAATGTGAATTTATTGAACGAGGTGAGGAATACATTGGGTTTTATGAGGACTTTGCCTTCTCGAAGAATATAATGGTGGATGTCAGGTGAAACGGCTTCAACTGGGAATTGAGACAGAATTGGTTGTACACGTTTGTTATTATCTTTACACGCTGATTACTCTGTGGCTCAGGTGAAATAAATGAATTTATTTATGTAGAAATATTTAGGGAAAATAGAATTTAACAGTAACCAAAAAGGAATATATAAAAACTTATAAGCATATTTAAGAATAACTAAAAAAAAAGTGGCGTTTCTGATATGTAAGTCAACACAACTTGTACCAGTTAAATCATGACAAAAATGGTAGGCTACGTTTTATTTTGCGTTCCAATAAAAAAGAATATTCTTTAGCATATGAGCGTCATTTTACAGTGTGAGCAACATCTGCGGTCTGAAGATATAGTCACTCAGCAGCATTTAAAAAGGATAGCTGAATTTCTTTGAGTCATAATTTCAGATTATTGTTTTTGATATATTTATTATTGATCAACAACTGGATAATTCTGGCTCAGAAGACAAGTAAATGTTCACTCTCTTTCTTGGAAATTGCATATCAAGGAAGATATTATCCCATGTGACCATTTTTTTCACCAGAGGCTGGATACATTGTTCGAGAGATGTGGTTACTATATTTACCCATTCACTCGGCCCCATTAAGTTATTGTCCTTGGCTCAATGCTGCTTATGCTTTTGATGTGTAATTAAGTCGTCAAGTAAATCGAAAAGAAATTATTCGCAATCTCATTTCTATAATTTATTCAAACAAAAGCAGCGGTTGAAGAATTACATCATTTCTCGACATAGTCACCTTGCTTTTTCTCTGCATGTCTTCCAGCGGTCCACTTGCTTGCTATTCCATCACAGAAGAAGGTTTGCTGCAGGGTGAGCAGCTATTTATGCACCGATTCCTGCACTTTTTGGGGCGTAGTGAATCGACGACGTCGTAAAGAATGTTTGAGCGATCCAAAGAGGTGGTAGCCAGAAGGGAAAAGACCTGAAATGTATGCAGGTTGCTCCAGTAACTCGAAACCCAATTCTTCAATGGTTCCGACGGTGTAGGCGACTGTATGTAGGCGTGCATTATCGTGCAGCTATAGGATTTGCTTTGACATTAGACCTCGGCATTTGGTGCAAATTGCTGGTCTCAGATTGTTGGCTAGTATTTCATAGCAGCATACACTGGTAACTGTAGATCCCTTTTCCGGGTAATGTTCCAGTAATGGACACTTTTGCCCCCCCCCCCAAAAAAAAAACACACACACTTAGCATCAAGCTTTCTGTGAAAGGTTGATTTTCCGGGATGCTTCTGTTTCATTGTCTGCCTTATGGATGCTGGTTCAAAGTGATGGATCCAGGTATTTCCTATGACTATTCTCCCCACAAAAACTTTGCCTTTATCGTTGTAGCGGTCGTGCACACTTTGATAGATATTACCACACGATTGCTCTTATGCACTTCGGTAAGCTCTCTTGGCACACAACTAGCACAGGCTCGAGGATGATTTCGTATGCAGACCCACGACAAATTTACAAAGAACATGTCACCTCAGTGACGGTCAGTTGTAGGTTCGCCAGAACCATTTTCGAACTTGTTGAATCTTCATATCAGTGGTAGAGATTAATGGGTGTCCTGCTCTCTCTCTTCTTGATTCATGCTTGTCCAGCCATTATAAAACTTCTACACGGCAGAGCGCTGTTTCCTTATGTTGTACTGAAGGCCTGCGATGAGTTTCAACGCCTGACACATCTTGAGACTAGAGAAATTGGAGCACTGGCATCTGTTCTTCCTTGGTGCACACTATGAGCAGAGCGGCCATGTTTACTCTGTAACAGAAGAAAGAAAACAGGAACGATTAAAGTCTAACCTAGGTTGCATAACTTGAAGAGCAATACAATTTATCACATGAATACTGAAGGCAATGCGGCCAACAAAAAAATATTTTGGTGAGAGTGACTGACTTCACTTCGTATTTGCCGGTATTTATCATGATAGTTTCCTTACAGTGGCCAAGGAAGATGATAAGTGACAAAGATATATGATACTTATTTCTTTACTGCCCACAAGGAGATACACACAGAGGGGGCAAACAAGGACAGACAAACGGATGAAGTCGATTATATGGACCCCAGTGCGTAACTGGTACTTATTTAATCGACCCCGAAAGGATAAAGGACAAAGTCGACCTTGACGGAATTTGAACTCAGAACGTAATGACAGTCGAAATACTGCTAAGCATTTCGTCCGGCGTGCTAACGATTCTGCCTGCTCGCCGCCTTAAAGATATATGATACTTATTCAGTTTGTAAAGCTTTAAACTATGTAATGTTCATGAGAATAAACTGTGGCATAAATTTTGTAGTCTAACATATGAGTTACCTTGCATTATGTTACATATAGTGATTGATTCGTGTTAGATGTACATGTTTAAATACATAGGGCTTCGGCTCTCATTATAATTTGCTTTCTAAACTGCTACATACGAAAGTGTAATATATGTAAAGCTAGATATATAGGAATTGTATATGTATGAAGCATCATAGATGTTAATAATGGAAAAAACAGATATCACACGAATAGAAATGCTCGTATTTAGACATAGCGAGAATCTTTCTTTTCACAAAACCAAATGTGCGAGTGTATGCGAACGCATGCGTGAGTGAGTATGTGTATGCGGGCGCATGCTTGAGTGTGTGTGCCAATGTGTGTGTGGGTGTAAGTTATCTGCGTGCGTGTGTTTTCATATGTGTATGTATACGCAAGCGCATATGCGTACTTATCTGTAAAAAGTGTATGTATGGGCGGGAATGCATGATATGAAAACGAAGCATGATTTACGCCGGAGTTAATAGAAAGTAGATTGTCAGAGAAGGTCTAAATATATGTGTGCATATTATTATTATTATTATTATTAATAATAATAAAAATAACAATAATAATAATAATGATATAATAATAATATAATAATAATAATAATAATGATATAATAATAATAATAATATAATAATATAATAATAATAATAATATCATAATATAATGATGATGATGAAATGCTAAAAATAATATTTTCCTAACCTTATACTGAGTTTTGTTTGTGTATATAAAAGTGTGTGCGTATGTATGTCTGTATGTATCCCCACACATATATATGTATATGAAATATATATATATATATATATACATGTATAAATGGTGCATATATATATATATATATATATATATATATATATATATATATATAATAAATATTAGGGAATAAATCCAAATTTACAGGGAAAAAATCAGATTTAGGATTAAATCCAATTTTATAGTAAATATTATATAAATATTATTAGAGACAAAACCACTATTTTGCAAAACAAACAAGGAAAGACTTAATCAATACATAAAATTTTAATAAATAGTCAAAAAAACAACCGCCACTACAATTGTTTCTTGTCTTGATCGACAATTTTCAGGTGGACTTCCAATCTAAAATATCAATATTTTAAAATATAAAAATAATAATTTTAAAATAATTAAGTATGAATGAAAAAATATAAATATATAATCCATATAACCTATATATAATCCATATATAATCAATATATAAACATATATAAACTAAAATAACCTATCAACAATTAAATTAAAATATAAAATATAAAATATAAAATATAAAACAAAACAAAAAAATATAATAATATAATAATAAACTATATATACACCCATACATACATATACCTAATTATATAAACAATCTAACTACATACACTAAATCACACACCTATATATATATCCCTATACATACACATAAAAACGTCTAGGCAACTATAAATAAATAAAATAGCTAAATACTTCAACACAATACTTATTCATACTCCCACACACACACACACACACATACAACCCACATTCACGCTCTAGAAAAACGGACATCACTTAAAATTATGAACGGAGAAATGGAATAAATGGAATTAAAAATTATATTCACTTGGTAAAACGAACACTACTTAAAAATTGAATGAAACAATGCAATAAACAACAGACATCGAAAATAGACACAATTACTACGAATTCCTTAACAAACCTACCATGATAAACCAACTCATAAAAACATATAATGATAAAATCTCCCTTTACTAACTCTATAACATACCTATATAGCAATCCCCCTAACCTAACCTAAACATTCACATACAAATACACACACGTAAACCACACACCCACGACATATACAAATACCCACACCACTCACATACCTATACATACATATAAACCTCAACATATACTCCAAAAACCCACTCAACCCCACACAGACAATAAACACAAAAATTATGATGGATTCTTTATAAACTACCATGATAAGCTAAAACTCACAAAACATAAATGATAAAACCTCCCTTTACTACTAACACTATAACATACTTATATAGCAATCCCTTTAACCTATACATTCACACACAAATACACACACGTAAACCACACACCCTAACAAACAAAAACATACAAACACCCACCCCACTCACACACACCCACAGTACATATACGCCTCAACATATACACCAAACAAAATTACTTTACCACAAGGAACTTAACATATGTATAAAAAGTATAACCGCTCTAGAAACGAACATCTTTTAAAATAATGAATGGAGAAATGGAATAAATGGAATTAAAAATAATATTCACGTGGCAAAACGAACACCACTCAAAATTATGAATGAAACAATGTAATAAAACAACAACATCGAAAATAGACAAATTACCACGAATTCCCTAAAAAAACCCATGATAACCCCAAACTCTTAAAAACATATAACGATAAATCTCCCTTTGCTAAACTCTATAACAAACCTATATAGCAATCCCCCTAACCTAAACATTCACACACAAAAAACACACGTAAACGTAAACCACAGACCCACGACTTATACACATACCTATACTAACTTATAAACCTCAATATACACCAAAAACCCACTCCCCCCCCCCACAGACAAATTAACACATACATCCCCAACCTAAATAACAACCCATATACACATTCACACACAAACACACACACACGCAAACACACACACACAACAGATACATATACTCCCTCACATATACGCATATACATACTCACTAAACTCGATATATACAACAATATTTACACACCCACACTCATACAGATAAATAAATTATACAACTAAAAACTCACACACAATCTCATATACATAAACACTCCAATAAAAAACAACATTAAATACATCGTAATTAACCAGAATATCAAAAATAACAATATGACATAAGGAGAAATAAAATACATACTTACAAGTTAGTTTCAAATTATGAAGTGAAATTAAATTCTTAGCCGTTAAAAAAATCAAACCAAAATTACGTTACCATAGAAATATAACTTATGTAAAAAAGAATACGCGCCATGGAAAGTAAACGTCATTTAAAATTATGAATGGAGAAATAGAATAAATGGAACTAAAAACTATATCCACGTGGCAAACCAACACTACTTAAAAAAATTATTATGAATGGATTCTTTAATAAAACTACCATAATAAATTATTATATACAATTATGAGCTTTAGCTCATCTTAGCAGCTCTAACAAACAACTTGCAGTAACCCAAATCTATTCTCGATGCCTGCCTTACTACTACACTATTCCATTCCCATTCCAAGCAACGCGAGCCCACCACCCGGTTACAATTCCCAACTCCTCCATTCATTCACAATTTCAACGAAGTTCACCTCCACAGCGCTACATATAAGCCTCAACATATACACCGGAGATTCACTATCACATCCGTGCGGATGGGTGAGATTATACATTGAGTGTAGTGATGGGGCTCCCATTACTATACACATTTGTACCTGTGTGGTAGTCTCCATGTGTATATTCACGCACGGGTATAAATGCAGGGGGTACACGCGCACGGCATGTACGTGTACCCCCTCACATGTACATATGCATGCTAGTTGGGCTCGATATGTGCAACAATGTAATCGCGCCCGCATACATGCATATGGGCGAGTTGCACAACCAAAAACGCACACGTGTGTGTGTGCGTTCCTGGTTGTGCAATTCACCCATCTGGGTGTGAGTGGGTGTAAGCGTATTGCTGTGGATGTCGAGCTTGATACGTATGTATATGAGTGTGTATTGGGGGGTTGTACGTATTTATTGTGTGCATGTGCTTCACGCACGTGCGTCCATGTATGTGAATATATTGGGATTGCTATGTGGGTGTAAATTGGGTATGGAGGGGGGAGTTTTGTCATTGTATGGGTGTAGGTTTCATTTGTGATGGTGGTTTGTTGGTGATTTTTAATATGTTCTGTATATTTGGGTTAGTTATGTATTATTCTAGTGTGTATAATTGTATACATATGATTGGTGTGAGTGGGATTACGCCCATTTTTTGGGGATGTATGTGTTTATTCGTCCGTATGGGGCGGGAGTGGCCGTTTGGTGTATATGTTGAGGCTCACATGCAATTCCAGGTACGCGCGAATGAAGTGGGCACTTATATTTGTTATGGGTGTGTATACTTTATTATAACAGACAATACCCAAATAAAATCTGTCAATTCAACATACCAAATAAAAAAAAAAAAACAAAGGGATCGTAAACATTCACACATACATACAAAACTCAATAAAAACACCACTAAATAACACCCATCAACATATAATATATCCTCCAAAATACATATAACAAATGCATAATAAAAATACATAATAAAATAAAATAAAAATTAAAAAATATATAATAAAGAAAATAAAAAAAATCTAATATAAATTATTAAAGTTTTAACATACCATAAACTGTTATATTAATATACATTAAAAATGGACTAATTAAAACAAAGAAATATCAATAAAGACTAACTATAATTAAAGCCTAGACTACATACCAAAAATATATATCTAAACTAATTTAAACTAAACTAACTATTAACCTAATAGGGAACTATTATTGCTATTTATCATGAAACTTATTATATAGGTAAAGTAACTTATGTCTGCATTTTATTTTGCGCTCTTCACCAGTATTAAGTAAATTATCATACTTATAAATAAAAAATTTCTTTAAACTCATTAGAGCATAAATAACAACAATTAGCTCCTATAGTATATGATTTAGTTTTACAAATTATTTCCCAAATTAAACTATAATTAATATTAGTGATTTAAGACTCCAAATGTACTTACTAAGTCCAGTTGAGTTGATTAAGTTTTTATTTTTAAAAGAATTCATATGTTGTGCGATTCTTAGTTTTATTTTTGAGGAAGTAGAACCTATATAAACCGCTTTTGGGTAATTATTATTCTTAAAGTTATTATCATGTAATGTAACTATACATTTATACACTACTCGTTAATATCACAATTATTATTTAATATACAATTAGATTTATCTCTACATGTACAATTAATATAAGTCTTATCATTATTAATATTATTATCAAATAATTTCTTTTTATAAAAATTATTCAGTTTATATTTATTAAATGAAGAAATAATGTTACAACACATTATTAGTGGTAGAATAACCAACTCCAAAATTATTAAAAGAGAAAATGTTTCTATATTTACGATTAACTCTAATAAATAGTTCTATAACATCTAAAATCTCTTTAATAATATTCGTTTTTACTTGATCTCCATAAGGAACTATTAACCAAATTTTATTCTTAATAACCTTATTATTATATCATTATTATAAATATATTATAATTCTTTATTTTATTAAAATTATTATCAAAATTATATCTATGTACAGCATTTAAGGAATTATTAATTATTATTAATTTCTCAATATAATTATTATAATTATTATTAAATTTATTTTTATTTTATTATTCTTATTTATATTATTATTATTATTATATTATTATATATTATTATTATTATTTATATTTTTATCATTTTTATTATTTTTTATAATATCTATTATGTTTTACCACTAAACCTAACAAAATTATAATTATTATTAGAAGTATCTCGAAAATTATCAATAAATCTTTATCAATAATATTATAAAATTTGATATTCCTATTATAACCTGCCCCTCTAAGGGCCTCATTATAATAATTAGCATGTTTATTAAAAATCTCTATATAATAAGAGAGTAATGAAATACGTTTACTTATATTATTAATCAACGAATTTTTAAATAGAAAATGGGTGATTACTATTAACATTTATATATCTAAGGTTCTCATTAAGTTTATGATATAGAGATTTTTAATAAACATGCTAATTATTATAATGAGGCCCTTAGAGGGGCAGGTTATAATAGGAATATTAAATTTTATAATATTAGTGATAAAGATTTAATTAAGAAACAATTGTAGTGGCGGTTTTTTGACTATTTATTAAATTTTATGTATTGATTAAGTTTCCTGTTTGTTTTGCAAAATAGTGGTTTTGTCTCTAATAATTATTATATATATATATATATATATATATATATATATATATATATATGCGCATATATACATCTATGTATACACAGACACATATATATGCGTTTAATATACGATATATATATATATTATATATATATATATATATATATATATTATGTATGTATATATATACTCACGCACACATATTCGGAGAGACCGAGAGAGGAAGAGGGAGGGAGAGAGAGACGGAGAGAAAAAGGAAGCGCGGAAAATGAGATAGTAAAGTGGGAGAGATAAAGGGGTTGGATGACGAGGAAGGAAAATAGGTTATAAGATCGATGGATATTGCGAAAGCTATGATATTGTTTCACGATTGCAGTTACGATGAAGTTTCGCAAAAGAGAAAAATGCTTCGGGGAGCCATAAAGCAACGAAATCGGTAACAACTAACATTGACCTTTCAATATTGACTGTGTTAAACATTGATAAACGATTGATAGTGTTATCGTGATCAATATATCTTCAAATTAACGGAGGAAGATCAATCAATGTGAGGACCGAGAATGCGGTCTACACTCACATACACATCAGCGTATCAAATTGTATAGAACACATTAAAGTGAAGATACATACGCTGCATGCAGACAGACTATGCGTATATATATATATATATATATATATATTATATATATATATATGCACACACATACATTACCACATACATGTTCATGCACTTAGATGTAAACATGATACATATAAAATCAATCACTTTCTCTTTCACGAATGTTATCAGTCTTTATCAATCAATCTATCTATCTATCTATCTATCTATCTATCTATCTATCTATCTATCTATCTATCTATCTATCTATCTATCTATCTATCTATCTATCTATATATCTACAAATCTTTTTCTCTCGAATTTCTCTCTCTCTCTCTCTCTCTCTCTTAGTAATACAGTCACTGATCCTTTGATACACAAACACTACATATCACTAATAACACATTTTTAGACAGAATACGAGCACATATAGTAATAAATATATGTATACACATAGATACACAAACACAAACCCAGACATACACACATATATAAATATATATTAGGTCATCCCATAATAATATGTTTTTTTTATACTTCTTTTATTATAACCTGAAATATACTCTCCTTCGTTTTCTACAATGCTCTTCCATCTATCTGGTAGACTTGCAAGGCCCCTCGTCCAAAAAACACTTGTCCGTGACGAAAAATACTCTCGCAGTACTGTTCTGACCTCGTCTACAGAATTGATATTTTTCCCGTCTATCTTTGTTTTCCTCACGTAATCGTCTTTCTTTTCTTTCAGGACTGTCATAAGGACTGGACTTATCTTATCACTCTCTTCTATCTTTTTGTCTTGTCAAAGGAAATATTTCTCCAGCGTTCGCTATTTTACCCTCGTTCTGGTCCAAAGATCCTCTATGTTTGTTTCTGTTCGATTTCCTTGTATGTTTCCACTGTTCTGTTTTTCTTCCCAAATTTGACCCTCCATAAATCCAAAAAATTATTTTGGTACCTATAGGAACAACTGCCTTCTCATATTGTCGTTCAATGATCGAACTGAGAAGTAGACAGACAGTAGACACCTGCTGAAGGGTCGTTCTTTGTGTTACTTGTCCTGTTTTCCATTGTTTCTCTCGTTGTTTGCGTATTGAACACATGCTTTTGTATTTCATGTTGTTTACTGTTGGTGAAGTCCTCTACCCTTATATGCATATGTATAACTATCTATCTATCTATCTATCTATCTATCTATCTATCTATCTATCTATCTATCTATCTATCTAATCTGGACGGACGGACGGACGCTAGTCAAATGGGCTCCACGTAAGTTGGTCATTTTGTACGTTGAAAATTATTTATTGTGAAATATTTTGTTTTAAAAGTTGTACAACAACATCCACTGTAACCTTTGATAAATATACTCCACAAAATTTTGCCCCTTGTGGGCAAAATTTAAAAGAAAAAATTCTCATAGCCTTCGGGTTTCATTTAGCCATTTTATTTCCAAAATGGCCACTGGTCACCACGAGGCTGAGGTTGCAAGTCAACCGTGACGCAGAGGCAGAAAAACAGGATGCTCTGTTACCTTACGCTGAACCTGACAACTCCGCCACCATCAACATCGACAACAGCACACAAATACAAAACAAGGTCGCAAGGCCAAGCACCGTCAACACCATCAGTGAGTCCACCACCACCACCAACACCGACAACAACACCATGGCAGAATCTGCTACTAAAACTGCTATCCCTACTAAAGACGTCGCCACAATAAAAACAATACCACATCACCATCACGCCACCAAAGACCGTGCCGTCAATGCTACTAATACTACTAACACCACCGCCGTCACCAAGAACGACAATAACAACAACAACAACAACAACAACAACAACGACGACGACGACAACAACAATTCCCTTCAACCACTGCTCACTCCATCACCAACAAGTGAAAAAATAACGACGACAAGCAAACGAAATGCCGAAATTTGCGCTAATGCAGGACTAAATTACGCAGGCAATTTTCCACCCCTTGCTAGTTGCATAATCAGCAACCACAAACCTACAACCCACACCCCCTGCCATCAAACACCAACAGTAACAACATAAACAAAACAACAACAAACTTCGCCGAGGCGATAAAAGAAAAGGTAACAAAAGTTTCGTTACTACACAACAGATTAAAGATTGCAGAAACCTTATTACAAATCAAAACGGAAAAATACTCTTACACATACCTCAGCACATACTGAATGAGGAGAAAAAAAAGACAATTGTATATAAAATCACAAATAAAAAAACAAAAAGTCCAGAAAAGGCAAGCACAGACAAAGTCGAAAAGTGCTTACGCCCCATCTGGGGATACAAGGATTGTGTGACTTGGGCGAACAAGTTCGCACACGTACAGGTGGTTTTTCAGAATGAAGAGTTGGCGAAGAAATTCTCAACGATAACCCTTCATTCTGATGAACTAACGTGACACCGAGTTACCTCGGCCAGAAGGTGACGAAAGTCATTATCAGTGGTGTCCCCCAAGTGACTACAACACTGTGGATTACATCCGCCGTAACATCCGAAATGGAGGACATAAACATCCTAGATATCGGTGTTTCGGAAAACAAGGACTGGCTGGGAAAGAGAATAGAGTTCCTCTTCCACATAAGTCAAGAGGACATAAATAAAATCCCCACCCACGTACATCTTGAGGATGGCCGCAAGTTATACGTAGTAGTCGAGGGCAGAAGGCCACGATGCTATACATGTGGCAGTGAGGCACACCTCAAAAAGAGTGCAAATCTGCCGCAAAATTACAACAACAACAACAGCCACAGGAAAATCACAAAAGCCAGGATTATTGCCCACACCACAATATGGACAGCTAGTCAAGAAGCTGTATGCGGAAATGCAGGAAAAACAACAAAGAACAAACAAACCAACCAAACAACACCAACACCAGCGCCAAGAACAGAATCATCACCACCAACAACAAATAAACCAATTCCAACACCAAGAATAACAACGAAGAAGACAAGCACCAAGGATGTAGGAGAGACAATAACCACAACAAACCCCCCAGCAACACCCTCCCCGCGCACCACAACAATATCTACAACCGCACAAACACACCCAGACGCTTTACCCTTGCCCCCTGCTGATTCGTCAGACTTTTCATCTAACGATGAAAGTTCGACAGAATGGCAAATAGCCACAGGGGGTAAAAGAAAAAGATCAAGAAAAACCAAACAAGAAATCGCAACAAAGCAGGGAGATACCTGAACCCTGAAAACTCCATACACAACAAAACAAGCACCAACACCACAAAAACAATGCTATCAGCGATAGACACAAAAGACTCCAAACTAATGGAGTACATCACAGGATACACAAACATTTGTGAAGATGACTTTAAAAATAGCAATCATCCACGCACTACACCACCCAAACACATCAAAATACTACACATCACACAAACACAACACCACAACTCAAAGCCCTCTCTCCCAAATGCTGTAGGGGGTTTCCAGAAATATCTGTCCCAAAAACTATATAGAAACCTCCTCGAAGACACATCAAAGAACGAGGAAGCCAAAACTTTCGACACAAGTAAGTAACTCTCTGTACTTTCATTTGTGTGTTTTAAAGCACACACCCCAATAGAATCATGGTCAAGATTGGTTGTGTGAATGCGCGTGGCTTGGGGTCTCCTTGGAAACAAGGATACCTCCTAAATGACATCAAGTCACATGATTTGGGAATCATAGCCATAAGTGAGACCAGACTCCACGAGCCACGGGCCCTAAAGTCCATGTTTGGCGGACAGTTTAACATTTATTCGCTCCCTGTCTGCCGAGGATGGGCGGTAGTGGCACCGCGGTACTTTTTCACAAGAGCCTGGATCTCGAAGTCAAGACGATATTCGTAGACCCGGAGGGTAGACTGATCGTTCTGGATGTTGACGGCAGCAATGGGTGCGCTTTTCGACTCGTATCAGTCTACGCACCGCCCTTAACAGGTCGGGCGGATTTCTTTCGACGTCTAAAGTATTCTTGGGAACGTCTCGTCCTTTACTCTTAGTGGGGGATTGGAATGCTACCTTGGACACGCATGTAGACTACGTGGGTAGAGACAGAAACAGAAGGGGATGCAAATGCCTCAGAGACCTGCTCAGACGATTCCAACTGTCTGACAGGTACCGACTCGACCACCCAAATGCACCAACGTGGACATGGAGCAACCGCAGTGGGTCGTCGAGATCGTATCTAGATAGGATACTGTGTAGGACAGTAGACAAGGATAACTTAGGATGTCCACAATTCCACACAGTCAGCTACACGGATCACAATTGGTGACGTGTACGCTAGACTTAGATAAGGCACATAGACAGGGTCCTGGGTACTGGAAACTGAACGCATCATTCCCGTCCAGACAAGTTTTCAGAGACCGGATTAGCACACTAGTAAAGAGGGCTTTGACGGGAGCCATCATCAACAACAAATGGTGGTTTGCCCTCAAAGAGAACAGTAAAAGCAGAAGCGATTAGGTACAGCAAAGCACTAGCCATAGATAGAAATAGAGTAGAGGGTGAGCTAGTTAAGAAGCTAGAAGAGGCAATTAGAAGCGGCATCGCATCCGACGTTTTGGCGGCGAGGTTGGCCCTCGACCAACACTTCAACGCCAAACACGAAGGATGTGCTGTCAGAGCTAGGATGCGTGCTCTAAGGAACGAAGGTGTTGGAGCCGCGAGAGAGGCCCGGGTGGCAGAGGCGCAACAGGGCAACAAAGCCACCATTCGGTCACTGGTAGATGAACAGGGGCGCGAATTGCTCGAGCCAAGTAAAATGTGTGAGGCCTTTCAGCAGCATTTTGCCCGACTGTTCGGGACGAGTGGAGGGCAAGAACGTAGGGTAGACTTCAGTGCCTACCTACATAGCCTGCCACGACTCTCGACAAGAAAGGCAGGGTGCTGCGAAGGTGCCATCACGGCGGCGGAAGTGCGGGAAGCGATGGCAGAATGCTCGAGGGACAAATCACCGGGTTTGGATGGTCTACCCTACGAATTTTACTATTGTATGCCAGACTTGTTTGGAGACGTCTTGGCAGCGGTATACTGCAACTGGCAGCAAAACGGGAGCATACCCGGTTTTGTGAGTCGAGGAGCTGTAACTCTGCTGAAGAAAGATCCAAACAAGGGAAACATTATAGATAACTTTAGGCCAATCACTCTGCTCAATGCAGACCTGAAAATTTTGACAAAGGTGTTAGCCAAGAGGTTGGCGCTTGTCATGGAGAAACTGGTCGACAACGCACAAACGTGCGCCGTGCCGGGCCGGAGCATCCATGACAACCTCCATCTGATGCGCTACATCATAGACAGGGTAGTTAACGAACCTGGCATGGGTGGGGCCCTGATCAACTTGGATCAATCGAAAGCCTTTGATAGGGTAGACCATCGATACTTGGAGGCAGTCCTGAGAGCGGCTGGTTTCGGTCCCGTCTTCCGCGGCTGGATAGCTGCCTTGTACAGAGGCATCCGTTCGGTAATTCGCGTAAATGGACATCTATCGAGACCCTTCGACATTGCACGTTCGGTCCGTCAGGGATGCCCCCTCTCGGCGCTTCTATACGTATTGACTCTTGAGCCACTACTGCGGAAGCTGGCGACTCTGAGGGGCATCCCGCGAGAATTAGGATGCGGGACGAGCGTGTCTGCATACGCGGACGACGTCACCGTCATAGTGTCAAGCCACGAGCACATCGAGCGGGTCGGCGAGACACTGAAAGACTACGAAGCGGTGACAGGAGCAAAAATCACCGGGAAAAGTCAGTGGGCTTGCGGCTCGGCACCTGGAGAAGCAAACCCATGCCGTCCACCAGTACCTCCGTCGTGGGACGCTGGACAGACGGCCCGGTTGAGTTGCTCGGGGTCTGGTTCGGTCCGGACCTCCAAATGGAGAAGAACTGGAACGAGATAACGAGTAGGGTGGTCACTCTCGCCCAGCAATGGGCGAGAGGGAGAGGAAACTGTCCCTAAAAGGTCGGGCGGAGGTGGTGAACGCGTACATCGCGTCCATCATCTACTACCGCCTGACCGTCGTACCTTGTCCCGACCCTACCATCACCAAACTAGAACGCATCCTCTTCCGCTTCTTGTGGAAAGGATGCGTCCCGATGGTCAGGCGATCCATTTGCTGTCAACACCCGTTAAAAGGAGGGCTGGGCATGCCGTGGTTGATGATGCGCAGACACGCGCTGAGACTGCGACATCTCCGGCTCTATGTAGACGACGGTGAACAGGTGTGGTCGCCGTTTGTGAGGCACGCATTCCCGCAACTCGTCTCCATGACCGAACTACAGTCGTGGATCAAAAAGAGGCCGAAGAAGGCGAATGGCACCGCGAGTGTCGCGTTGCTCTCAAGCAACTCTGCCGTCCCGGGTCGACCTTGAGTGACTTCAACACAACCAAAGCATTCTATAGGGGATTAGTGGAGGGGAGGTACGACGACGAGCTCGGGGGCAAACCTGGGCGTCGACGAGAATACCTGACCCGCCTGTTTCAAACGACTTTCGCCGCGGACCTATGGACAACTTCCAGAGATCCCTGGCCTGGCGGTGCTACCGAGAAGCGCTACCCGTTGGGGATAAGCTCTATAGGCATGGCTCGAGAAACACGGGGCCGACCTGCCCGAGATGCGGGCAGAGCGACGAAACCGCTGTGCACGCACTCGTGCAGTGTCCAGCAATTTCCGACCTGTGGGCTTATGTCGACGACTGCTGTCACGTGTGGGACGTGTCGGTTTATAAGCCGAGTCTATCGTTAATATCGTCACGCCTCCTTCCTTCAAACGGGAAGGAAGAGCTATTTTTATCATACTTGTGGCTATGGCGAAAGAATGTATCTGGTGGACGCGTCTGAAAGGATTGGAGAGAAACACTTTCCTCTTTGGTCAATCTCTCATCAACTTCTTCAAGTATCACTTGAAGAAAAAAGTGAGAGTAGAGAGGCAAGTTTTGTCTAGTGAATGTTTTAAAAAAGATGGGTGAATGTAGCAAGATGGCACGTATGAATGACGAAGCCACCTTGACTATGATTCTATGAACCGTAAAAATTAATACAGAGAGTTGCTTATTTGCAAAAAAAAAAAAAAAAAAAAGAAATATAACATGTGACTTCATTGACCGAGGTTACCGTGGTCTTTTCCGTAGGCTTTTCTTTCCACGGGTAAACCTCACCTGTCCCCCCCTTTACACTTCATATTGACATTTCTGTGATAACGATCCCTATTGATCAATTTTTTTTTCCTCTCCCCTTTTTTTTAACCCCCCTTTTTTTTTTTTTTTTGTCCTCTTTTCTCCTTTTACGATCCTTTTGATCGACCCCCCCTTTTTTATTTTTATTTTTATTTTATATTATTTTTTCTTATTTTTATTTTTTTTATTTTTATTTTTTATTTTTTTTAAACCTTCAAAAGAAAAGCCTCTACCTTGTAATTTGTTCTATCTGTGTGCAGCCCTGTGTGGCTAATAAAGAAACATATCTATCTATCTATCTATCTATCTATCTCTCTATCTATCTGTCTGTCTGTATGTCTGTCGGTCTATCTATCTATCTATCTATCTATCTATCTATCTATCTATCTATCTATCTATCTATCTATCTATCTACCTATCTATCGCTCTCTCTCTCTCTCTCTCATCTCTTCTCTCTATATATCTATAATATATATATATATATATATATAATATATTTAAAAATTAGGGTAAAATTGATGTTAGTCAATTAAACCAGTGGTCTAGCAATTAAAAAGAATCCGAAGATTAAAATATTTATATATACCAATTTGGGACTGAACACGAAAAGGTGGACACCTTCGGTTCAGTCTAATTGGTATATATATATATATATATATATCTAGATTATATATATATATGAGTGTATTAATGTTATAGTAATTATTCTTGCTAAAGAATAATCTTGTCTGTTATATGCACAGGGCGCGAAATTATGAGAGATAGGGCGAGTCGATTAGATCGAACCCTGTACGCAACTGGTACTTAATTTATCCATCCCGAAAGGATGTATGGCAATGTCGATCTCGATGGAATTTGAACTCGGAACGTAAAAGCAGACGAAATATCGCTAAGCGTTTTGCCCGGTGTGCTCACGATTCCGCCAGCTCGCCGCCTTCTTCTTAAAGAATAATAAACTAATGATCAACATAAGTATTATTTTACTCTTAGACATTTGGCTGTGGCCATGCAGGGGCACCGACTTCATAGGCTTCAGTCCAACAAATCGAACCAAGGACTTCTTTCTCAAGCCTAGCGCTTACATTGTCCGTCTCTTTGTCGAACCTCTTAGTTACAAGGACGTAATCACACCAACACTGATTATCAAGCGGTGATGGAGCAACACAGACACAAAGACGCATACACATAGATATAAACATACATACAGACATATACATCCATAGATACATACGTACATTATATATATTAATATATATATATATATAATATATATATATATATATATAATATATATATATGACACAAGAAATGTGTCAAGGCCGACAGGAAGCGTCGATGCTTCCTAGGGCTAAATAGCGGTAGTGTAATTCCCTTTACGGGACTGTCACTTTAAGTTGACAGTATACAACCACTATACACACACACACAAACACACACACACACACACCATATATATTATATATATATATATATATATATATATATATATATATTATATATATATATATACATACGTACATACATACACATTTATATACACATATATACACGATGGGTTTCTTTCAGTTTCTGTCTAACAAAATCCACTCAAATGTCTTTGGTCGACCCGATGTTTTAGCTGAAGACACTTCCTCAAGGTTAAAATTAGTGGGACTGAACCTGGAACCATGTGATTGAGAAGGAAGCTTCATACAGATCTATCTAATGATTGACATCTAACTATACACACATATAAATGCATATACATTTCTATTTACGTATATTCATATTAGTGTGTTTAGGCAATGTTTTTATCTGTCTCATAATCATGCATAAAATACGCATATACACACAAGTATTCTCGGATATGCATGAAGCTCAGTCACATTTACTACTACATGTACATGACATATGCATACAGTTACACATTTATGAATATCCAGTAATCATATATATGTACTGACACAAAGAAATGAATAGATATTCTCATGCGTCAATACATGGATACTTACATATATGGATACATACATACATATATGCATGCAGACATAAAGGATATATATAGTATATATGCTTATACATAAATATGTTCATTACAACTATTTATATATATATAAGTATATATATATATACAATATATATGTATGTGTCTTATGTATGTCTGTCTTTTTGTTTACCTAAATATTTATACGTATATATGTACGTATATATATACATATTATATATATATATATATATATATATCTATATATATATATATATATATATATATAGATTATATATATATATATATTACTCTTTTACTACTCTTTTACTCGTTTCAAGCTATGGTCATGCTGGAGCACCACCATATATATATATATATATATATATATATATATATATATATGAATGAATATAGTGATGTTTACCAGGGGCCCAGCAAATATTTCTAACGTACTGAATTGCAGAAAACACAATAGATTATTATTAGTGAATGATTTGATTATTATAATTGTGAGTGTTAAACTGTGTGGGCGTTTTCTGCACATTGTACATGGTTGTGCCTAAGATTGGGTTATCAAATACAAGTATCAGTGAAACTCGCCTTTAGCATCCATTGAGAATTGGGAAACTTGATGATGCTATAATATTTTGCGTCTGCTACCAACGGTCTCATCTATTGTGCCTGTTTATAGAACACACACACACACACACACTCACAAATACACACACATATATATATATATATACAAGGACATATACCTGTATATATAAATATATATGTATATATCTATATCTATCTACACATATATACATAATTACATATATATACATACATATATATATATGCATATATCAATACATATTGTATATATATATATATATTTATATAAATATATTTATTTATATATGTATGCATATATATATATATATATATATATATATATATATATATATATATATATATAGATGTGTATACATATTTATATATGTATACATATATCTACATATATACTTACATATATATATATATGTATATATATGTATGCATATATCTGTATATATACTTACATGCACATGAATATATATAAATAAATTTGCATTTACACAAATGTATATATGTCCATATATTTATATACATATACATATATATATACACACATAGATTTTTGTATATGTGTGTGAGTGTGTATACGACCATGTGTGTATGAGTGAGTGGTGCCTGTATGTGTGTGGGTGTGTAATGATTGTATGTGTGTGTGTATGTTTTCGTGTGTGTGTGTTTTCGTGTATGTGTGTAACCGAGTGTGAGTACAAAAGTTCTCATTTGGAACTCATGAGTTCTCTGTCTCTGTCTCTCTCTGTCTCACACACGCACGCATATACGCATATACGCATACACAGAAACATGCAAGCCCATAACACCACACCCACTCACACTTACTCTTTCTTTTGCTCTCTGCATTTCAGTTCCTCAACATATGTACCACACCCACGCACACACATTCGCGCGCACACAGAAACACGTACAGGAATATAGGCGAACGTTATTGTCTGCACATGTAAGCAGGAACACTATTCACTTTAGAAGCAAATGGGATAAGGAACATTTTGATCAAACACAGGAAGTCGTTTGTTTCGTTAATCGTTCAAATGCCAGGCTTGACAGCTCGAGAAATCTATTTTCCTCGCGAACTCTCGAAATAAATCTATTTCACCTCCAGACAGGTAATCGGTTAATAGAATTTCGATTTCCTTACGTCTCGACAGGTCACTTATATACTGGCCTCTGACCAAACGGCATAACATATATCGCATCGAAAATCGATTCCTAGTTGTGATTGGTGAGCAAAAATATCAGCAAAGATTAAACGAGCAAAGGAAAGATTGATATAAAACATGTTCAATACAAACACACACACACACACACACACACACACACACACACACACTCACGTATACGTACACACAACACACACACACACACACACACACACTCATATATTTATATTCACATATTATGGACAATATGATATATAAATAAAATAAGATTACAGAAAGAGAATTAGATATATTTAGAAATATGTAATTATTTGTAAAAGAAATAATGAAAGCTTGTTTAATTTGCATAGTCCACGTCAAAGTTCAGTCATATACGCTGGTGCGGGGTCTCTTGCTCTTTTACTCTTTTACTTGTTTCAGTCATTTGACTGCGGCCATGCTGGAGCACCGCCTTTTGTCGAGCAAATCGACCCCCCAGGACTTATTCTTTGTAAGCCCAGTACTTATTCTCACGGTCTCTTTTGCCGAATTACTAAGTGACGGGGGACATAAACACAACAGTATCGGTTGTCAAGCGATGTTGGGGGGACAAACACAGACACACAAACATACACATACACACACACACTTATTATATATAATATATATATATATATATATATATATATATACATACATATACGACGGGCTTCTTTCAGTTTCCATCTACCAAATCCACTCACAAGGCCTTGGTCGGCCCGAGGCTATAGTTGAAGGCACTTGCCCAAAGTGCCATGCAGTGGAATTGAACCCGGAGCCATGTGGTTGGTAAGCAATCTACTTACCACACAGCCACTCCTGCGCCTTGTGTTTCATACTTCTTCATCAACTATAACATATTTGTCTTTCTATCTGTGTATACAAACATACATATCTAATAACAACAAAACAACGATAACAACAACAACAACAATGATAATAGTAATAATAATAATAATAATAATAATAATAATAATAATACAACGAACCACTTTCATTGATATATATTTTTTAACTTCTGCTTGTTTTAGTCACTGGTATGCGGCGAAATCTTTTCAAAAGTACTTATTTTTTAACACTTTTACCAGACTGCTCAGCTAAGAAGAAGTAAACAGTCCAATACCGGCTGCTTGTTGGTGGTGGTGGAGTAACAAACATGAAGACACGCGCACATTCACATACACAAACCCACCCGCATACAAAAACACTTAAGCATATATATACATATATATATATATATATATATATATATATATATATATATATATAATATGCATATATATATATATACAGATATATATATATATATATATATATATATATATATATATATGCATATATATTGATATAAATGGTAAGACAACAAAAGAAAGAAAGGACCTTGATATCATGTAAATAGAGGAATTTATCTGTAAATGTAATATGTGACAATTATTCTGTAGCCATGATAAAACTCCGAGTTTCGGATGCCGAGGTGGAAATCCACGCCGCCATCTCTTCAGTTATCCGGTCATCGGAAAACTGCTAAGAGGCTAAAATTCATACCATTTACAGATATATATATAAATATATATATATATATATATATACACACACATATAAGTATATATGTACGCACATCTATACATGTAATAATAATGGTATTTATAATAATAATGATAATATATACACACACACTCACATACACTCATAGGCAAATCTGTTTACCTTTGAAAGCCATCTAAACTGGTATTCATCTCGAGGAAGCATCTCTAATAAATGTATAGTGTCAATAAAATAGACAATTTTGGCAGCAAGAGGAGGTAACCACATCAACAGTTATAGAGACATTGCTAGTTACGGATTTCTGTTACTTTTAGTTCATCATTATCAAATATCCACTGTCACCATGTAGCAAGAAAACATCTGAGGATAGTTGATAAAGTTAAACGTTGAAGGAAGGATCACTAACGTCGCATTTAGCAACAGACTGTATTGAAATTTCATTATTGGCAACGGAAGTAGAATTAATCAAAACAAATTATTTATATACATACTAAAGATATATACATAGTCAAAAAGCCTTCTAAACTGCGGTATTCTTTTCGAGAAAGCAACTCTTATATACTTATAGATATTTTAGTAGCCAATCATGTATCTCGAAAACTTTCGTCTGCAACTAACATGTTTGTTTATATGAGACACTTTTTCGAGACGAATACAGCAGTCTCCAGGCTTTCAATGGTATAGATTTCTTTAGTTTAATACACAGAACACTATTTTGAACTAACTTTGCTTCCGTTGCCAATAACAAATATATGTATGTGAGTGTGTGTCTGTGTGTGTAGGTACAAGCATGTAAGTATGCATTATGTATGCATGTACGCATCTATGTGTCAATTAAATTAGATTAACTTATTTTGGCATGAGTCAACAAACTGCAGTCATGATGCCGCAAGATCTCCAAATATATAAATATATAACAGATAATTGCTAACCCAATAGTTTAATTGATTATTATTTATCGACCTTCCAATATGAGGGAACTGAAAGAGGATTGAGCACCAAAACACCACACCAGAATGGTTTGTTTGTATCTTCGTCTAATGCACAGATTTTTGTATCTAAATAAATACACACCCACTCATGCATACACAGTCAACACATAGCACCCGTCCGTCAAAACACACATAGACAGACATGTATACCAGAGGGGATTCTGCACATTCTCTATATATTGGGGTTCCCGGAAAGTTCGTGCCGATTTTTAAAGGAGAGAAAAAGGTAAATAAATGCATTTTTAATCAACAAAATATGAAACATTTTGTTGCACAATGCGTCTCCGGTTTTCCTTTAACTTGAAAATACCCTCTTTCCATAATTGAGGTGGTTTCATGGCAAAGAATTCAGCAAGGTATCTTTTGCGTCATCCAAGGAATTGAAATTTTTACCATTATCATTATATACGAA
>NC_042999.1:40436909-40451909 GCF_006345805.1 Octopus sinensis | reverse complement strand
GTCTCCTAAATGTTTTCCGTTTTTGTCCCAGTTTGTATTTTTATACATATACATACATACATACATACATACATATACATACATAAATACATACATATATATGTATGTATGTATATATGTATGTATGTACGTATGTACGTATGTATGTATGTATGTATGTATGTATGTATGTATGTATGTATGTATGTATGTATGTATGTATGTATGTATTACGGAGATGTGCTTGCAAAGCAAGTGAGCTGAGCTGAACTGAGATTGTGTGCTGGAACGAAAACAATTGCAGCGTGGAAAGTGTTTATAAGGCATCTAAGAAACACACAAAAACCGTTAGATTCACTTCAACATTTAAATTTAAATTGCCAAAATATTTTCGTCGTTTTGAGACCGCGACCTGTTCACTGACAAAATTCCCAGTGGGCCCACCGCGACCCTGGTTACCAACCCAGGTATTTCCACGTCCTCACGCACACATATTGTTGGATAGCTGCTCACTCCTCATGCGCTCTTCCGCTATTTTACAGGTGTTATTTTTCGTTCTGCTGGGTGTCCAACTGTTAATGTTCTCATGAAGCAAGGTTGATAGGGTTGCCAGTTTAGTCGCTGATGACCCAACCATTCAGCAGGTGGCACTGGGTTTACGTCTTACAAGTAGCGCCCAAAAGTGACGTGACATGCATGCATACATACATACATACATACTACATACAGACAGACAGACAGACAGACAGAGAAAAATGATCTCGCATTCGAAATTCTTTTATTTAGTATTAAAATTGGCAATGCTGTGTTATAATGGTCCGTTTAGGTTATTGGTCGAGCACACAACTTACTAAGTGAGGCGTACACCGTTCGATTCTCGTAGCTGAGAAGCACAACGTTCGATTCACATAGCTCCATGCTTATAAACTTTTTCCTTTTACCGTCTTATAACGGTAAGCTGCCAATTCTTCTCTGCTGTATTCACAGCTATACTGCGTTTAAAATTTATTTTCGTGCCCGTAAAATATGAACACAATCGATGCTTCCAATGTTTCTTCATATACGTATATCGTATATTTAACTTTGTATCGCGTTCATACTCTGCAACACTGATGTACGTAAATATATAATAATGATACCTTTCTGCACTCGTTTTATGAACAAGTATTGCTCTCTTGTGAAAATGTATAACAGCTGCTACCGAGTATAATATGATTTCTGCTGTCAGCTGTGTCGGACGTCATTACCAACTTGATGTCTTCCTTTGATGAAGAATGTCAGTCAACTTCCCTATGACAGATGATTTCATGAAAAGAGATTGTACGCGGGGAAAGATTGAAAGGAGTAGAAGCAGACATCTTCATCTTCTGCCCAGTCTTCTTAGCAACTTCAGTTTTCACTTTAAGACGATAACTTTGGAAAGGTACAAGCAATTTTGCGTAATGGACCAGTGATAATGATTTTGTGGAAAACACTACTTTCAGCACACACACAAACACACACACACACACACACACACACACACACACACAACACACACACGCACACACACAAACAGACGGATAAAGCGATTATCATATTTTATCTTCGTTTTAATGAATAATTTCTTCACACTTGTGGCTTCTTTTCTTAAAATCATTAAAACAAATCTCATTTTCTTTACAAGATATTAATTTACACAGTAAACGCAGAAATAATTTACCAAGTAAGCAGAAGCAACAGCATATACACCCATACATACTCCCACTTTCTCCCATGACTTTTGTCTGATATATATTTTTATAAATCTGTGTGTCATTCTGGACTATAAAAAAGTTATCATTATTATTATTGTTGTTGCCTTTGCGCAGCTTCTTTTTAGATTCCACATTCGAGTTACCTCTTTTTCCAGGTCTTCGTATTTTGAAAGTTTCTCCATTTCTTTTAGAGAAACGTTGTCGTCTTCTGGTATTGATACATCAATCAGAAAGCATTTTTTCTTCATGATCTTTGACAAGTATATCTGGCCTATAGGCCTTAATTTTTCTATCTGTGTGTATTGGAATATCCCAGAGTATGGTTGCTCTCACGTTTTCTGTGACCTTTTCTGGCGTGCGCCTATATAATAATAATAATAATAATAATAATAATAATAATAATAATAATAATAATATAATTATTATTATTATTATTATTATTATTATTATTATTATTATTATTATTATTATTATTGGTAGTAGTAGTAGTAGTAGTAGTAGTCGTCGTCGTCGTCGTCGTCGTCGTAGTAGTAGTAGTAGTAGTAGTAGTTGTGCAATAGTGGTAATCAGTGGGAATGTAAGTGGCCCAGTGGATAGGAAGTAGCAGTCGCGATCGCAAGATCGTGGTTTGGATTCAAGGAACTGGTAGTTTATTATGTTCTTGAGCACTCCATTTTATGTTGCTGAAGCCCATTCAACTTTACATGAGTAGCCCTGAAATGGACTGGCGTTTCGCTCAAGGATAGTGGTGTATCCTTGGCAACTTGCGCATCATGAATCCTGGGTGAACGGCTCTACGCTTTCTAGGACTCAGTATAATACGTGTAGTCGCTGCTATTACTGTACAAAAATATAATCTAATACATTAAAACACACGCGAACAAAAAATAAATCGAAAATGAAAAATTATCAAATCATAACACAGAAATGTACAGACAAGTATTTTAGTTATTTATTTATCAGGCTCAACAAGTTTATATAATTATTCAATTAAACAGTAAAAACAAAGTCAAATATTTATGTAAAGACAAATCTAATTCGCTAAAAATGACACAACATTGTTCTAAGAATCATAAAAGCAATCTACAATTAGATTAGTAAAAGTTAGGAAATTGGAAATATTTTCAACTAATTCTGTCACAATGTAGTTATCTCAGTGCTACTGGTGAACTTGATTCATATCCCTTAAAAAAATTCATCTCGTTTTTTTTTTTTAAACAATGCATTTTAATACTGATTAAATAACTTAGTATGTCACATCAGTATGTAAAAGAAAATCAAACGTGAATTGAGAAAAGAAGTTTGAATCGAATATGCTTCGCTCATTGAACCTAACGAAACATTATTATGGCTGAAACATTACTATAATTGTCTCCCATGTCTGAAACTTATGAAATTATCTGACCACATGCATATGAATCCCTATTAATTACTAGTCGGATTTTGTTTACTTCATTTGAATCAAGATGAAAATTTTAATTAATCAAGAATTATTTTGACATGCAACATCCGCGACATCACCTCTTAGCACATTTATGTAAACGACACCTTCCATATTCCTTATGGTCACAGTTGTTAACTAGCATTACTTTGGTTTGCAAGTCGTAGATCTTTTAGTCCCATTTTTGCAGCTGTTGCTTCTAATCTTGTTCGCATTATTTCAGCATTCATGAGTTCAAACTCCGCCGAAGTTGACTTGTTCTTTCATCCTTTCGGAGTTGATAAATTAAGTACCAGCCAAGTACAGGGGATCGATGTGATCGGCTTACCCACCTCCCAACAAATTTCGTGCCTTGTGCCTATTCAGCATCCAAAGGAATATTACTTGAAATTTAAAGTGCAATTTATAATAGCTTAAATAATGAAGATTCCAATACAACAGAAAATATAGTATATAGCGTTAATCCTCGAGTATAATCCGCATTTTTTCTCCAAAATTGAAAGGTCAAAATCTCTAGTGCGTACTATATACGAGGTAAAAACTGAAAAATATTTCCTAGGCAATGTCCGAGTCTCTATTTGCTCTCCGGCAATGTTTATTCAGACGCGAAAATACCTTAAGCTAAGCCTGAAAGCAATGAAGTCATAAAAGAATCATCCATAACTTGCATTAAGCAACATTTATTAAACATTATTCCTGTTATTTCTTTATGTTCTGCAAACAAAATGCACAAAAAAGCTATACGTTTGCATTATGTTATATATACAATAATAATAAAGCACGTTACCGTATACATTTTTACAAACCAAGGACGTTATATAGACCTCCTTGACTCAAGTTAGAAAAGGGGTTCGTTTTATACAGAAGGTTTAGGTTTTTCAGAGGTACAGCTCCCTAAAAATCCCCTTCGTATTATACTCAAGGGCGGACTATACTCGAGGATTTACGGTAGCTTCTGGCGGCGTATCTAACTTTTGTCTTCATAGATATAGGTATATAATACTCGCATAAGCCATAATATATACGAAATGATAATTGTGTTTGAAGACGTCGAAGTCTTTATTGTTTGGAGAAGGAAAGCAAATACAGAGATTATTATTAATCTAAGAAGTCGTAAAAGCGTTAATTTCGCACTTCATAGAAACCCAAGTCATCTTGAATTGCTGTTCTGTTTACATTAGGCGAACAACCACAAAAGTTATCAAAAGATAGTATTTTCTAGCGCTGCAGACAGCGTTACATATTTTGAATGTTACTATTTGTTCAGTAGTAATTCTATTTGTATTTCCCTACAATGGATCCAGCAACACTGTCAGCAATCAACACCATGACTACTGCTACCATCACATACTCATACTATACTTACCCTTACAACTAATCTAACACATCTTTCTAGTTGATTACATTTTTTTTTTACCTCGTACCCAATCAATATCATTTCATTACTGATTGTTAATGAATCTGACAACACCTGCTCTCTCGCTCTCTCTCCAGCCACACAAGTCATTACGGGTTTGTTTTTATTGGTGTTGGCTTTTATGAAAAAGAAAATTGCATTATCTATTACTTGGCTGTAGATTGTGTTGTTATCTCTGCGGTCTTGCTTAACACTCTTTCTCAGTCATTCGATTAAAAGAACGAAAAAATAAAAACATTGTTTTTGCTTGCTTCTCCTTCACTTATCTCCATCGCCATCATCGTCCCTCACTTTTTCACTCAATGGAAATGTTATTTATTTATTTATGTGCCCCTTTCAAGCCTAGCCAGGCTTGAAAAGGGCCTGGTTTCCCGGTTTCTGTAGGATATTGGTTCTCCTCAGCAGGACGGGACGCCAGTCCATCGCAGCGTTACTCAAGAAACAGGAAGAGAGAGTGAGAGAAAGTTGGGGCGAAAGAGTACAACAGGGGACACCACCAACCCCTGCCGGAGCTTCGTGGAGCTTTTTATGTGTTTTCGCTCAATAAACACACACAACCCCCGGTCTGGGAATCGAAACCGTGATCCTCCGACTGCAAATCCGCTGCCCTAACCACTGGGCCATTGCGCCTCCACCAATGGAAATCTTAGGCTCAATAAAACAAACACCAACTGTCAGGGACTCCATACGTGGTCCATCAATCTGTTTAACAATACAACAGTCAAATTTCCCTCATATTACACATGCGTCTTACAGTGTAAGAAAACACGTTTGATAATATAATCCGTCTTCTTCGAAGAAACAGCAAGAAGACGGGAATCTCATTAGGGAATGCCTTCAATCATTGATCAGAGCAATCAGACTTTATCTGTGAGACCAAGGACTTAGACCGCTACATCCATTGTCCTTATCACCACTGCTACCGCTTCATAGCCGTCCTCGTCGTCGGATCCCATCTCCTGCTCCACGGTGTCGTCGTAAGTCATCATCATCATCATTATCATAGTTATCTTCATAACAATCATCATCATGATTCATGTTCATGTGTTTCGTTTTATTCTGCCTTTATCCCGTACTTTGAACTGTCTCCGGTCTATGAATTAAATAGTATACAATTATTAATTCCGTTTAGTTTAATCATTTGCATCTGTCTGACACTGATAACTATTACTGTTGATATTAGGGTAGCGGATTAGCGATATCCTTGGAAATGATTAGAAAATACTTTACAGTATTTACCTTTTGACGTTCTGAGTTCAAATCTTTCCAAGGTCGAATTTGACCTTAATCCTTTCTGGATCAATAACGTACAGTAAAAATCAAGTACAAGGGATAATTTATCTGAATAATCCTTTACCCCAAATTCCAGGCCTTGCGGCTGTTTTCGTGCCAAATATTATTGTCGGTGATGGTTATGTATTGTAGCTGTTATAACATTTATTTAGTGTTATTTAAATTCTATTAATTCCTCGTTTCGTTATTGTTATAGTTGTCGCTGTTGCTGTTGCTGCTGCTGCTCTTATTGTTTTCGTTGTTGTTGTCTTCTTCTCCCAAACGGGACTCATTATTCATTAGCCACATAGAATAATCTCTAATTCGAGCCTACTCTAAGCTACTAAGAATGCGTGCGGTAACTTGAAGATTCACCCACCACAGGCAATAGACTAGTGGTTGCACGGGCGTGAAAGCTACGTTGTTATTCTCATTCTGTAAACGGTAGCTTTTAACGGGTGGAGAGCTGAACCATCCTGGGGTACAGAGGATTCGCAATGTAGACTGGTGTCTGAAAGTTTACCACACCATAGTGGGTTACACCATGGTTCCTCTGCTTTGTGGTAGAAGTAGGAAGAAAGAGTGAGAGAAAGTTGTGGTGAAAGAGTACAGCAGGGATCACCCCCACATCCGGAGCCTCGTGGAGCTTAGGTGTTTTTGTTCAATAAACACTCACAATGCTCAGTCTGGGAATCGAAGCCGCGTTCTTATGACCGCGTGTCTGCTGCCCTAACCACTGGACCATTGCGCCTCCACCGTTGTTTTGTTGGTGTTGTCGGTGGTGTGGTTGCTACTGACTGTATTGAGAATTAACGATGTTTTCGATCTTTGGCTGTTGATTTTACATATATTCATATTTAGCTACATGATTACCAAATTTGGAGCCCCCCTCACAAAAAAACAAGACTTGTAAATACTATATAATAGAGGGACAGGTATGGCTGAGATGTCGAGAAGATTGCTTCCCATCTATGTGATCCTGAGTTCAGTCCCATCGAGTGGCAGCTTTAACGAGTATCTTCTACAAGGGCCCAGACCAACTAATGCCTTATGAGTGGATTTGGTAGACGAGAAGTAAGAGAGTATACGAATATATATAGATAAATACACACACACACACACATATATGCATATACATTTATGTGTATATACATATATATACGTATGTATGTATATTTACACACATACATATATATGTATGTATGTATATATCTGAACTTGTGTCTTTGTGTTTGTGATTTACTCCCCCTCCCTCCCCACTACGACTTTGTTTATATCCTTATACCTTAGCGGCTCAGCAAAAGATTTTGATAGAATAATTTCCAGGCTTGAAAAACTGAGTACTGGGAATGGGGTGTGATTTGATCAACCATATCCACCAAGCCAGTACTACAGCATGGCAATAATTTTATAGCTGAAGCAAGAAAAAGATGAATGATAAATGATAACGCAATCGAAAACCATGAACCAATGAGAATGATCGTGAATAGAAAGGGGAAGTCGGGTATCTCCGTAGGACTTCTGGAGTAACATTACTCGATAGGATGTGTAGCCCGGAGGTCAGGGAGTCTCTTCAGATCGCGCCGCTACTTCTCTGCATTGTGAAGTGATAACTCCGGTACGACAGACGAGTGATTAAGCTGTCGCAGGAAAGTCGTGCCGAAAGGCAAGATATGTAGGGTCAGACCGAGTATGAAATCTTTGGATAATATCCGAAGCCTTAATTGGTCACAGTGTAGAATCCAGCTGGAAAGTCTATTCGAAATATCTCCAAGGCACCCAATGAAGGCTGGAGGGCACATCTGCCGAAACGTTGAGTTAACACAAAAGAAGATGTGGAGAAATATCCGTCAAATATAAATAATATAACGTACATAATTCCTCATCCCTTAAATATAGAACTATAATATTTCATATATAGTATTATATATTTGCTTTAATTTTTGGCATAAGCTATTTTGTGGGTGAGGATAAGTCGATTATAATCGATCACTGTAATCAGCTGGTAGTTATCTACCATTGAAAGCATAATGTGTAACGTCAACATCTACGGAATTTGAACTCAGAAGACAGGTGAAACGTTGCTAAGCATTTCTTCGTCTGACGTGATAAATATCCTGCCAGCTTACAGCCTTACATATATAAATTGCATGTATTTATTAATAATGCATATATATCTACCATTTATTCACATACATATAGTATACGTCTAGTGTATTCATAATTTAAATACACACATACGCACATATCGGCATGAGAGTGATAGAGACAAAAGGTAAGGAAGGCAGAGGGAGACAAAGAGAAAATTTTGATGTTGAGACGATATCGAATTTGTCAATGTTCTAAGGGACGCTCATAAAACAGAATAACTTCTAGCAGTAAATACGCATGATAACTAAGTAGAAACATTATTTGTTACATGCGCTGCATTCCGAGTTGGAAAACTGTGACACGAAAATCAATATCGAATTTCAAATACAAATGAAAACAAAGCAGAACCTCTACAAAACAATCAACACAACCAAATATTTTAAAAATTGATACTAAAATATGTTAGATTGAATAAAAGCAATCAATTCTTCGGAATATAATACATTTTTGTAATTCAGATGAACAAAAGAAAAGAAACACAATAACACAAACATCCATTTTCGATATTATATTCTAAGAAGCAATAAATGTTTGGCTGACTTATCAGAAATGATTCTTAGTAGAACATTAAATGACTGAAGAAATGTTATTAACAGTTTTCATAACTTTAATAAAAATTGGTAAAAAGCAAAAAAATGTGATTTTTGGAATGAAATATTTTCAATTATAAAAGTTGTTGAACATTGACTAATTTTTACATTAGTATGAATTTTTGATCTCCTTTAAGTTGTAATAGAAAATTGAGAGTAAGTTTATACGATAGATATATGTACTTAATGTTGAAACAAATTATCTCAGTTCCATTAGCTATTTGGTATTTCATAACCTGGTTATCAAATACAGGTTTGCACACAATTATATAAACAATGCTCGAACAACCACACACAGATTGATACAGTCAGGTCTAACATACACACGCATATACATTTATATACACGCTCAATATACACTTCAGCACACCCTCACACACACACATAAATATACATACATATATACGATTGCAACAATTCGTGCCCCAGGGTCATACAGTTTGCACTTACGAATCTGTCAAATGAATAACAGGTTGGACCGGTTTAGGAATTGGTGTTGTTTGTAGAGCATCATGAATATAATAAAGGGCTTATCATTTCTCAACTGCAGATTTTCATTGATTGGTGATTATTTTCCCCGCAAGGTTTTTCACATTCCCAAAGGCCACCCAACCAAACGCTACTCTTCTTTTGGTCTCCGGAGGAAATATCTGTCTTTCGTCACCATCTAACTTAGGTAAACATAGCTGACTACCTCTTCTATCATGGTGGGTGGTGGCATAGCGTACCTATTAAAAATGACCTTGGTCTTTCCGCGGGTCATATTGACGCCGACAGGTTGACTTGTAGGCTGACTACCTCTTCCATCATTTTCCGTTTACGGTGGTGAGCGGTGGCATATCGTACCTATTGAAAATGACCTTGGTGTTTCCGCGGGTCATATTGACGCCGACAGGTTGACTTGTAGTTGTGGGTACATGTGATCCTTTCTTGCAATTCCTTAGGTGGATGCGATTTCGAGATATCGGTGAAATCCAGGTGGCACTGTTGTTCTCCGGCAATATTGATTCCTTTCTTGTCTCATTGGATTTTATTGGTGACAGTATCTTGCAGGCACGATGTAAGCAACTTCGGTGAGAGGCTGTCACCTTTCGTTGCTCCCCTTACCAGCTTCATCTCATCACTACCTTGGTGTAGCCTGAAGGTGAATGGTACACGGCTGTAAAGAGGTTTTAATATTTCAGTGTAGGCAGGGTGTACTTCTTGGTTCTTCAGTGTTGAAAGGATCGACGTGAATTCTATGGAGTTAAAGGACTCCTCATAGTTAACAAAGGCAAGACGGAACGGGATATTGTATTCGTTCTGTCATCTTTCTTTTAAGGCAAGACTGCTATTGCATTCTTTCAACAGTTGCAGATTTTGCCTACTTTGAAGCGTCTGTGAAACAACTTGGTGATCATCGTCATGATGGACTCTCTACCGTTCAGAAAAATGTCAGCAGAAACGTCGTCTTCGCCAGGTGCCTCGTCTCACTTAAGTCGGTTGATGTTCACTCTCGTCTCTGATGGTATGACGAAAGGAGACTGGATAGTTGTGAGATCATCTGGTGCAATACAACTTGGAATATTTTACAAAAATCTCAAGCATTTCATGAAAATGAAAAGAAAGGTCGTCAATGAGTACATCCAGCCAGTGATGATTTATGGCAGTGAAACATGGGCTCCTAATACAACCATCACATACGCCCTCGTTGTGGCCCAAAGGAAAACGGAACGAATCATGCTCAGCATCATATTGTCGGACAAGAAAACCGACGCCTGGATACGACGGAACACGAGGGTCTAGGACATCATAAGAACCACCGAGGAGAAAATATGTAGATGGGCTAACCACAATGAGCGGATGAAGGACAGCAAATGGACAATAAGGGCGAAAGAAAGGACACTAATACAGTAAACAAGATTAAGAGGTCGACCAACGACAAGATGGCGAGATGATATCAACTGCTACCTGGAGCCTACTGGCCACAAATGTCCAGAGATAGACAGTGATGGAAGGTGTCTAAGAGGGGATCCTCTTTCAGGAAAGATGAAGCTCTGGTAGTGAAGGAAGTGAAGGTGATTTTTTTAAAGAGGAAATATTTAAAATAGTAATCAGTATGCGTAGTTTCGAAAATACAGGGGAAAGCATAATGGAAGATTTGGACATATCCAGAGACACATATAAATGAGATGTTGGTGGATATATATATATATATATATATATATATATATATATATGAAGAAGCTAACGTTAAAATATTTACGTATGTAAGTTACGAATGGTATTACGAGAAAAAAAGGGAGAAGGTTGATGGAAAATGAATTCAAAAGATGAAATATTATAAGGAGAAACCAATACAGAATGCCTACATGAAATGCCTAGATGGAGAAAAAATGTACAAAGTAGAGACGAAATTAAAGTTAGAGGCCAGAGCTTAAAGAACCTAAATTTTCAGTCCAACATATAACTACGAGGGGATGATGAAAAGTTACTGGCTGTGGGTAAAAGAAAATAGAGAAGGATCAGTTAATTATGATTTTATTCAACACACTCTTCTCTGTTTCACGCACTAATTGCAGCATTCTTTCAGATTTTCTAAGACCAGTAATTGAACTCGGAAGGTTAGGCCTCCACCCAGGCCTTTCGAGATAGCCTTAAAGCCAGGTTTTTTTTCAGCACCGAATATGTGTCGTTTCATTTTGATTACCTGCATTTATATATTTTCTATCATATTCACAATACTTTCGCATATATATAATGTAGAGATAGTAATCGAAACTCTCACGATGTAATATGTACCATTAATATGGAGTTATATTTCTAGTCACTTCATTTCTTGCATTATACTGTGTTCCGGCTAAATTTGACTATTTCATTTGTCTTTTTCGCGTCTGTTTTAGGAACTTAATGAACAGCTTGATGCATTGTAAGGTGGAGAGCGTAAAGATTAACGCTGCGCTTGAGAAAATGTTAGCTGACATGGACGTATTGAAGTCATATGAATGTTGATATGTGTACCCTTGGTGGTTCGCGCCGAGTAGCTAAAATACATACGAGCTCGAAAGAGATCTACTTCGCAAATCTCATCCATCGTCCATTCATAGGAAAATATTCCAGCGCGTCAAGTGATGACTGGCTATAGAAAGCGCACAGGTCCAGAGAATGATAATAAGCAGTTAAATACGATATCAAAACATTCCTAACAATATTGCATTAATATAAGCATAATTCTGAAGAAAAAGAAGATAGCGAATAATAAGCCTTCAACATTGATGCACAAATGTTACGTAAGCGAAAACATAATCAAGAAAAAAAAATACAGATAATGCATGTTAATCGTTTACTAGTGTTTATTTCTTCTGAATTATAATTATGCTAAGGTAACATTTAGAAAAGTTTTAATGGCATATGGAACAGCTTGTCCACATTGAATTTATATATACATACACACAATCATATGCATATATATGTATCTCTCTTAATATATATATATATATATATATATTTACACATATGGCTGCATTACTGCATTAATAAAAATGTGTGTTAAACGAATGAATGTCGTAATATAGATATGTATGTATTATATTATATATATTAATATATATATAATATATATATATATATATATTATATATATATATATATATATATATATATCAAGAGGATTAGAAGAGAAGCAACATATTTGTGTGTAAACATGAGTGTACATGTGTTAAAAAGAATGCAACAAAACTGAAATGACAATAGAAGTGTGATGCCTAATTTTAAAAATTTCATTTTAATGAGGCTATATAACTGGAAGTTGTTATACGTAATTGGAAATATCTCATCATAAAGACAAAGAAGGAGTGAGAGAGAGAGAGAGAGAGAGAGAGAGAGGAGAGAAAAGGTGGAAGAAAGAGGCCTTGCCAAATATATATATATATATATATTTATATATGTATATATATGTGTGTATATATATGTATGTCTATATGCACAGAGAGAGAGGGAGAGAGAAAGGAAGAGAGAGAAATAGGTAGATGGATCGGTAGATAGACAGATAGCTACAAACACATTCAGAAAAATGTAAATGTACAAACATGTGCATACGAGGAGGTGTACACACACACACACACACAGACACAGACACACACACACACACACACACACACACACACACACAAACACACACGGACACACACACACGCACGCAAACACACACACTCACAAGCTACACATACATACAGATACACACACGATACTACACTACTACACTATACACACACGTGCCTTTAGTAGAAATGTTATTATTATTATCAAGCCGTTGAGCTGGCGGAATCGTTAGCATACCGTGCAAAATGCTTCGCGTCATTACGTCCGTCCTTACGTTCTGAGTTCGAATTCCGCCGAGATCGACTTTCATCCTTTTCATCTTTTCAGGATCGATAAGATGAGTCGGTTTAAGCGACTTACGACTTACCCACTCCGCTGAATTTGCGGGTTTTGTGTCAAAATTTGAAACCAATATTATTCAGCTTTTGCTTCGGTTCTTTGTTAGGATCTGACGGAAATTTCTTATAGATCGTAAAAAAGAGAAAATCTCTCATAATTGTTTAACTTCTTATTAGTAGACAACTAAAAACAATGGGACACGGACAAATATTTATTTATGTCATGAATCGACCATCTTCATTAGTCTGCAGGGGAAGAGAATATTAAGTTTTTTATTTACAAAATAAAAGCCATCAATGCATGTGTTTCTTGAGCAATCATAAAAAAGAAAATCTAATATATTTTAACTGATGCTGAACGGATGCTAGCAACTAGGTGTTTTAGAGGAGTCAAAAATGATAATCCTCACGACAGGACGCTCCCGACGGCTTGTCATGTACAGGTCAATAACAAAAGGGCTTGCAATTAGCTAATCTGGTGTTTATATCTCGACATATATCACGACATACGAGAGACGGTAGACAATTTTTTCTTCTCAATTCAAAGCATAAGATTTTAAACAAGGAAAAGTGGAAAGAACGCATTCGATAATGTAATCACAAACATGGTTTTAAGCGAGCTAGATACGAAGACGGTTAAAAATCTGGAAGATCTATAATTTATAATTTTCGTGTCTATTGGAGTAACTTCCCTTTTATTCCACGGTTTTTTCATGGCATCTGTTGTCAAAATAGCCGACGACAATACATCATAACTCTGACATCTGAAACTCTGAGTCCTGTTATGACAACTTACTGATTGTCCTATACTATATATATACATAAACTCCTCTATTTACCTAATATCGAGGTCTCACCCTTTTGTTATAATTTTATTATTATTATTATTATTATTATTATTATTATTATTATTATATTATTATTATTATTATTATTATTATTATTATTTTTATTATTATTATTATTATTATTGTATGTATGTATATATATATATATATATATATATATATAGATATATATATTATATATATAATATATATATATATATATATATATATATATATATATATATATATATATATACATATATATATATAATATATATGTATATATATAAATATATGTGTGTATATTGTGTACATATGTATAAATAGGTACATACATACACACATAGGCACTAATGTACACATCTAGTTTCATGCATACACAACTTGCCTTTGTGTTTACAAGTAGCGGAAAGAAAGCGTTTATGATTTTATGGACACAACTATATTACTATGTAACATGATTCAAATGAACCAAGATATAGCCTGACTTCCAGCAGGGACATAAAATGACTATATTATCACGTTTGAATTTCTTATTTTTTTTTGTCATCTCCCGTTTTCTTTTCAGTTTTCCTTTTTCTTATTAGTTTCGCATTTTTTCAATCTAGCGAGTTTAAAAACCAATTTTTCATATTTCATTTAGTTTTTCTCATGATATATATGTCTTAATCCTTGTGTATTCAGATGACTCTGTCCGATATAATACTTTGTTTTCTCACATTGTTTTGAATTGATAATGCATTCTCTCTTTTATACTCTTTTACTTGTTTCAGTCATTTGACTGCGGCCATGCTGGAGCACTGCCTTTAGTCGAGCGACTCGACCCCCGGGACTTATTCTTTGTAAGCCCAGTACTTATTCTATCGGCCACTTTTGCCGAACCGCTAAGTGACGGGGACATAACACACACCAGCATCGGTTGTCAAGCAATGCTAGGGGGACAAACACACACACACAAACATGCACACACACACACACACACACATATATATATATATATATATATACATATATACGACGGGCTTCTTTCAGTTTCCGTCTACCAAATCCACTCACAAGGTTTTGGTCGGCCCGAGGTTATAGTAGAAGACACTTGCCCAAGGTGCCACGTAGTGGGACTGAACCCGGGACCATGTGGTTGGTAAACAAGCTACTTACCACACAGCCAC
>NC_042999.1:40429409-40431909 GCF_006345805.1 Octopus sinensis | reverse complement strand
CCAGAGGAGAAGAGTAGAAATTGCCTCGTTTTCAGCTCTACAACAATGTCCAGCAAACTGGACTCGCCTACCTTTCACAAGAGATGACACAGGTGGTAGTTTCCCATATATTTGCATTTTGGTTGGATGACGCTTCTACGAGAGATTTTGAGCTCTCATAAGGAGGCGAGTGTAGGTTCCATCCAACCGCCTCTCAAGCTTCTTTGATAACGTCCAGGTTTCTGAGCCATATAGTAGAATTGGTTCGACTGTGGCTTTGAAGATTTCAAGTTTGAAGTCTCTACTTAGATTTGATGACCTGATCTTATGCATGTCATTACAGGCTGACCAGGCCATACCCTTTCTAGTTAGAAAATCTTTTCCAGATGATGATATGTATGACCGAAGATATTTGTAATCAGAAACCATATTTAAGGGCGCATTGTTGAGAGTATGGATGATGCAATCACTGTTGGACAGGCACTTGTTTATATATATATATATTATATATATATATATATATATATATCTGAGCTACTAATAGTATCATGTGACGAATACACCTCTAACAGTATTTTACAACACATCCTGTACCTTTATGCAATCCTCGGGCATTTCCCCACGTAACATAAGACTAAATAGGACAATTGGATAAGAGCAAACTAAAAAAAAGGGGGAGAAGTTACATGTTGATGGTGGAAGATTGAAAACACCGAAAATGAAAAGAAAACAGAAAAAGGTAAATTACAGTTGTGTCCCGTATCTTTAGGAGATTTGCTGTTCACTCCGGAGAGGGTGGTGTTTTCCAGTTCGCATACAGGAACTTCTCTATATGTTTACATGCTCTGGAAATTTCATATTCAGATATCAACAGACACGTAGTGATGTTGTTTAGTACTTTTGGAAATCTCCCTCACACATTTTTACTTTATATATGTATGTCTACGTCAAACGGCGTCGCTTTTTCTCTCTGTGCGTACGTGTGCACTCGTGAAAATGTGCGTACGAATATGTTTGTGTATATGTGTGTGGCCCTGAATGTGCATGCTCTAATCCTTAGAATGTTCGATTCATGATCACAAGTTCGATCATTCGTTCCGTAAACCAGGTGGCAAATTGTATCTTTGAAGATGGCATTTTATTTTATGTTTTTTCAGTCTATTGAGTTAGTAAGAAACAACCCGTGAGCTGTTGCAAATATTTCACTCAAACATCTGTCACATCCTCGAAGTGCTAGATTCACGATGTCTGAATATAGCTTCGACTCTAGCTCGTTAAATCCCGTGACATCGTAATGTGATGTCACTGGCACTAGTTTTCAAATGATTCAGATAGGGTATACACAAACTTTTCCAATCTCAGCTGAAAGATTTAACATATATTTGCACGCTCCGAATTTTTATAAATAACCCAACCTAAAGAATACACCTGAAAATAAAGTTAATATTACACATATCCGCGGAATACTCAGGTATTTACATGCTAAAAGTGATTTGATTTAAACATCGAAATGTACGATCTTTTCATTAAACATGGAACCTAAGTGAGATCCAATACATATATGTATTTATATGGGAAAACATATACGTGCAAGCATCTAAATCTATGTATCGGTCATAACAATCACCAATTTAATGAAATGCATATATACGCTCATTGTTTCTACATCCGGATGTTATGTTTTATGTATATTAATATTTCACACACCAACGCATAAGCTCACGTAATTACATTAAACGTATATATATGTGTGTGTATGTTTATGCATACACACATACACACACATATGTATACATATTCATATATATGTAAACACAGATTTAAACACACACATATAAATATATGTATATATCTGTGTGTGCGTGTCTGTACCTACGTGTGCATGTATGTGTGTGTACATTTCAATATACGTATTTGCACATACATATATATATTTATATATATATGTATATATATAAATATATATATATATACATATATATAAATATATTATATAAAAGGGCTTAGTAAAATAAATTACTTTGCCGCATACTGAACTCATTAGAAATAGCAGCTAAAAAACTTTTTTTAAACTATTTCTAATACTTAAAGAAAATCTCTCTCATATATAGTGTTTGCTTAATTCAACTCACAAAAGTTTGGGGGTAAGGACATCGAAAAATCAAATGCTAAGGTTATTTGAGAACGTACGTTTCAAGATTAGTCAAAAACAACACTTCTATCATCAGCTCAGAAATTCCTTGGTTTGGATTTGGAAACACTGAAAATAAGAACATACCTTTTCGAAGATCTGCTCGTAACTAACAGTGCCAACAAATTCAAATAAGCAAGCGAAGAATCTCTGTTCTCCCCTTTCCACCAGCGTGGGTTAAAATCATCAAACACTATGCTTATTTCGGTAAAATCCGAAGCATTAATCAGAGGGAGATTAATTATAATTTCAACAATTGAGGGCAAAATTAATTAATTATTAATCAATTTCACCAAGTGTTCAGTATGCAAAGGGACCATTCAAGGCGAA
>NC_042999.1:40416909-40424409 GCF_006345805.1 Octopus sinensis | reverse complement strand
ATATTATATATATATATATATATATATATATATATATATATATATATATATATACGCATAAATGATCCGATTATTAAAAACGAGAGAGCTACAAAAGGGAAGTCCGGTCATGCAAATGTAATAATGAAAGACATGTTAAAAAAAGGTATTTAGAAAAAAACCTGTTCCAGTACATAGAATGAAATTCTGCGAGTCAGTAAACTGGAAGATGAATGATCATGGTGAATACACAGAGAAGTTGGGAAAATATGGTTTAAAATATATTGATCAAGTAAAGGCCGCCTTGTGAAACCTTTAAAGGAAACGGGTTAAGTTGTAAAAGAAGAGAAGATTGTACAGCATTTTGTTTTAGAAAGCATGTGGGGGTGAAGAGATAACTTACACTGAGAGGGCCCCCTGATTGTTAGAGCATTAGGAGCATGCCATACAGGTAAAATCCATACTTATTTCCATTGAGGCATTGTCCCACAATCATATTCTAACATTAATCATAGTTCCTAACACAAAGACACGGCCACATGTTTTAAGAGAGGGGTTTAATCATTTAAGGAAATCTCAGAACCTGACTAGTTGGGAAGAATGAAAGTAAAAATTGCTCAGTTGAATTATTTGATCTCAGAAACTCAAAATAATAGGCAAGCGAATAACACGGCAATAAATTTTGCACTAAATTCTATAGAGTCTGCCAAGTGTGAAGAACTAAATGAAAATTAAAAACAAAGAAATAGTGAAGAAATAACTTCTGTATTATATGATGAACTTGATTTAGTTTAAAGCTCTTCGATTAATCATTTTGGTTAACTAGTTTATTGCTCATTAATTTACTTTATGATACCCTTGAAATGCCTTTATGCTGCAATATAATTCATTATGCTGTCTTATGTAACAGCCTTATTTAATTTTACATTTGTTTAACAGCCCATTTGACATTGAAATTAAGTGTAATAGCCTAATTTGTACTGAAATTTTATCAGTTTATCGCATACACTAATTATGCTTATAAATTTTCATATTCCAAATGAAAGTGTGAATCAAGATTCACAGACTGAACCGGTTCCTACTTTCAGCATGTTTCTTTTCTTCAAGTCTTATATATGAATACGAATATTTGAAATTCCCAATTGATTTAAATAGTCACAAGTTACAAGTTGTAGTTGATGTTTTGGAGCTCCAGGCCTTCTGTGTATGTTCAAAAACTATGATGTATATACAGTTTGCTCTTGATCAAACGGTCTGATGATCTTTTGTTTGTTTTTGAGATCTGTGCCTGAGTTTAGAAACTTATACGGTGAATCGACAGAGTCGTTAAGGCAGCAGATGAAATGCACTACTGTGGTATATAATTAAACTCAACACACACTGATTTCAGTTACCACCAAAGAGTTAATTGTCATCTTTCGCAGTAGATTTGTCTAAGGATATTTTTCTGTTACTTGTCTAAAGATTATTTTTCTCTTTTGCTCTCTCTGTCTCTATCTTTGTCAGTCTGACTGTCTAAAGCCTTCACCCTCTTTTTTTCTGTCTCTATCTGTGTTTCTGTGTGTCTCACTCTTCTCTCTCTCATTTTCGAAGTAATCAGAATGTTCAGAATATAGGAGAGTTACCAAAAACTGTAGTGCACACTATCCGTCATGAAGGCATGCTTCATCTCCATCAAAACTTTTCGGGCTCTAGAAAGGAAAGAAAGGAGTTGCCGTTGGGGATCGAATATGAAAATATGCCTCTGTGAAGCAATTTTTCTATATAAAACATCGTAAAACATCTCCGTATATTGGAATATTAAATAAATTGCGGGTGACTGGCAAGACAGAAAATACCTCGCGGTGTTTGCACCGTGTGTTTTGCTTCTGACTTCGAATCTCATCCATACTTTTGAGATAACAAGACTTTAGTACCAGTCAAGAAACAGAATCGATTTAATCGACTAACTGACTTTCTGCCCTTACTCTTCTGCCTTATAACTATATTAGAAAACAATTCTGGAGCTAGAGTTAGTCGCTTCGGATTAGTGAGTGAAAAATTTGCCTTGGGCAAAGTATTTGCAGAAATGTTTGGAACTTATTTTGTTTTGAGCCCAGATCCTGTTGATGTTATTTTTGGTACGTATTCTCAGCGGCGGGATCGATAAAATAATGTATTAGTTACGGGCTGAGATTCATTGAATCGATAGAGCCCACCATTTAATGATCTGTTTCCGAGACTAAATGAAGAAATCAGTATAATATTGAAAATAGGGGAATTTTTTTGCCAGTAGTATATTGAAGTACTGACGAAATTATCATTAACATGATGCAATTAGTCTTTTTTGTTTTACATTCCATGCTTATATTATGTAAGAATATAGAAAAGGGTAAATATAAACCATAAACGATATCAGAATTGTCATGCGCATGAGATAGCAATTTATCCATACTATCATGAAATATAATTAACGTATGAAAGTTTCTCCTATGGTTGCTTACAGAATATCCACATTTAAGTTGAGATAAATACTTGCTCTCGGTTTTAATCTTGCCTCTGTCGCTAATATATATATATATAATATATATATATATATATATATATATATATATATAATAAAGTTGAGTTGTGGGGTATCGCACGAGTGGAATTATATACGAAAGAAGAATATCGCGGTTGACAAACAGACACCATCTGACCAAATACTACAGACACACAGACACATCTATTCACACCACATGTATATGTATGCACACACACATACACGCAGAGACACACATATTCACCTCATCCTAACCCCAAAATCATTGATGCTTGAAGGAAAGCCAAAAAAAAAAGAAAAAAACGGGTACATCCTTTTCAATTCCACATTTCTGCTAAAACGGACAGGTTAGTAACAACCTCACCACTACATTAATGTAAATCTTTTCGAATTCATAATATTCTGTACTGAACTTTTTTTAATAATTCCTCCTGGAAATTACCCTGAGATGTATAATATATTTGTTTTAATCTTTTCTGTCCATTTTTTCAATGAGCTTGTTAAACCTCTTTATATTCTCAACATACTGTTGTCACCAAAGACTGTATATTTATATGGATTATAGTACTCTGTGTCAACCAATATTCTGTGCATCTTTGAATATACAGATACAGTACCAATATCAATTCCTTCTGGAAACTAACTTAAGTATGTCCTTGAGAACGATTATTTATGTAATCTTTTTTGCTCAATATTTTAAGGAACTTGTTGAACTTTTTTATGTCCTTAACATGTCCCTGTTACCAAAGACTGTATGTATATATATACGTAATGTAGCAATTTGCAACAACCAATAATTAACGCAACCAAACTTCCACATGTTACTTTTGACAATCTTTTTCCAAAGATTGAAACCGGTAAAGTAAATAAACATCTTTTAAATTGCATTTTCAAACCTTCTTTCGTATATATATATATATATATATATATATATATATATATATTATATATATATATATATGTATATATATATATGTATATATGTATGTATATATCTATTAATAATCTCACTGCTTTGTTGCGACACCAGTGTCCGTTCAGCAACTGGTTTTCTATATATCGCTAGCGGGGAGTTGAGTCGCTTGTATTCTAGCGGTTGAGCGTCCCTCGTTGGTGAGACCAAGCGAGGTCTAAATCACATGATCTCTTATCTCGGTACTGGAGATGGTGGGGATTTATCTCTCGGCTACCGATGTAATTTTCCATCAAGGGCCTCTATAAGAGTTTCTCACATGATTTCCAGCGCGCTAAAATTTGCTCTAATAGAATATCCACATTTAAATGAGTATGAAAATTATATTTAAGAACAAGAATCGATTTACTGGATGTGATCTGAGATTAACTATTCACCCTAGCGGCGAAGTTATTATTCTAGCAGTCACCAAATATTTTACTATTGGAATACATTTCGTATTAGATTTGATCGATCAGAGATGACCTTGGTTTTAAGGAACAAGTCGAGATTAACCAAACTGGTTAGGTTTTTACAATTTAAAACTGTGACTATTTACATCGGATATGCCTTCCGATGTAAGCCAGAATATAAAGTATTTGAAGCAGATTTTATTGTATATTTTGATGTAGAAACTGAAAGGTCTATACGGAATTGGAGTTTGCAGCCTCACAGGCAGATATTTTGAATTTTTACGACATAGAATCTTGTTGGTATTCATGTAATTTTACCTACGTTTAGATAAGTTTTGGCTAATTTTGTTTATTTCTTTAAGACATTAGACTAGAGTCATGTTGCAGAACCGCCTTGAAAGGATCCGCTAACTCCTGTGCTTAATGGTAATCCTGTTATTTTTTCTCCTAGTTTCTTTAGTGGAACCGTTAAGGAACAAGGCGAAAATAAACAAATACCGTCTATCAGCTGGTAGAGTTCAAACATTGAGACATACATACATACGTACATACATGCATACATACACAAGGACATATAAACATTCACGCACACACATTTACACTCATATCTATCTATCTATCTATCTATCTATCTATCTATCTATCTATCTATCTATCTATCTATCTATCTATCTCTCTATCTATCTATCATCTATCTATCTCTCTATCTCTCTATCTATCTATCTATCTATCTATCTATCTATCTATCTATCTATCTATCTATCTAACTGTCTGTCTGTCTGTCTGTCTGTCTATCTATCTATCTATCTCGCTCTTCGACTGACGTGATGTTGCATCGGCTTCGCAGGTAATCCCTTTTTTCCACCTTTTATTGCATGCATTTTGTTTCCCTTTTGCACACAAGGTGTGTAAAACCTATTTACATTTCTACTTTTAGCGATTTCCTTGCCGTATTTCTAAACAAATATGGCTAGGCGAAACCATGAGGCCGACGTCCCGCCTCTACCAAAGCTTGAAGCGAAGGAAGCTGAAAGCAAAGCCGTTCCGCGTGAACGCACACAAGCTTTAAGAGGCACGAATGCTTCTGCTACTATATTCACTGCTGCCAACACTGCTACAACCACCACCGCCATCACCACCACAACCAACACGAATACCGATAACAATTTTGCCGCGGCTTTGAAGCCAACGAAATGAGTAATGCATTTCTCCAAAGAAGAATCACTTGCCTGCAAAATATGTTTACAAAAAGTGACGCCACCATTCAATTACATACACCTGAAAACATTTCAAAAAATATCGCAAAGAAGCAATCATTTACAAGACACTCAACGCGAAAACGAAAGGAAATGTAACAGCCACTCATAAAAGCGTGGGAAAATGGTTAAAGTCCATATGGGCCTAATCTATATAAAGAGGGGTAATAGGTTTGCGACGATCGAAGTAAGATTCGACAGCGAAGAGCGAACCAAGGACCTCTCCACAAAGTCCTTTCAACATGAAAATCTCCCCATGATCCCTACATACCTTGGTCGTAGGGTTACAAAAGTTAAAATAAAAAAAAAACGTGTCTTTCGAAACTGAAATAAAATGGCTCGTGTCTGCCATTTGCTATGACATCGAGGACGAAATCCATATATTGGAAAACGCTGCCCAGGAACAGCAAGACGGTATTCACTAAGAAGTCGAGATCCTGGCTCAGATCGATCCAGTGAATTTTGAAAAAATATTCCCCACCGATTCCAATTGACAGAGGATTCGAGTTTGCTACGTTTGTGGTAGCAAAACACATTTAAAAACTAAATGTTCAGTAGCACAGAATCAACAGTAACATTAACGATAGCAATAAGACCACGAAGAAAAACAACAACCACAAGAAAAACAAAAAAAGGGCAAAAAGTTAGAACTATTACCCACACCGCCACATGCACAACTAATTAAGCAGCTCTACAAAGAAATTAAGGAACATCAGCATCCAACAAGCCAAACAAACCAAACAACACCATCACCAGCGCCACCAAGAACAGAAACAACACCATCATTGCCACCACCACCAACAACTCCACAGGAAGAAGGGGACATGAAATAGACTCTGAAACCCAAACACCACTGTTACCAAACAGCACCAATACCACCAACAATAAAATCAACACACTCAGAAGTAGATCCCAATACTTCCCCTCCCACCCTCTGATTCCTCCAACATGTCGTCAGATGAAGACGACACAGAGGATTGGCAAATGGCCACAGGGGGAAGGAGAAAAAGGTGGGAAAATATTAGAAAAGCACACTAAGAAAACGGGGAGGATTACTACTCCCGAAGCCAAAGCACCCGCAGAAAACAAAAGCATGAACAGAAACACACCAACACCGAACCCCACAACAATATAGACAGCTATAAAAACCAACAAGCTAGACTTAATGGAATACCTTAGGTCAAACAACAACATCGCAGAAAATGATACCAAAACAAAAAATCACCCGCGCACAACACCACCACAACACATTAAAATCATACACATAACACAGAACACACACAGTATACTGAAATCTCTCTACCCGAATGCAGTAGGGAGATTCCAAAAATACCTCTCTAAAAAACAATATAAAAACCTTCTGGAAGAAGATTGTGAAGTGAAGGATAAACAACTTTCGGACAGTGAGTAACTCTTTCTCTCTCTCATTTTCTTTCTCTCTTATCTCCCTTTCGTTTCTAAAACACAACCTGCTCAAAATAGGCAGTTTAAATATACGTGGTTTGGGGTCGCCTTGGAAACAAGGCTACCAGTTAAACGATACCAAGTCGTAAAATCTACATATCATAGCCATCAGCGGAACCAGACTCCACAGCCCGCGGGCCCTCCAGCACATTTTTGGTGGATATTTCGACATTTATTTTTCTCCGTGTCTGTCGAAAATGGGCGGAAGATGTACCGCGGTGTTTCTTCAGAAGGGTCTGGACATCAAAATAAGAGCAATTTTCTTAGACCCGGAGGGCAGGCTGGTGGTCTTGGATGTCGATGGCAGTAATGGGTGTGCTTTTCGACTGATAACAGTTTACGCACCGTCCTTTACAGGGTAACCAGATTGCTTACGCACCTTCCTTAATAGGCCGGCCAGGTTTTCCTGGGAACGTCTCGACCTTTACTTTTAGTGGGGGGATTGGAATGATACCATGGAAACGCATCTAGACTACGTGGGAAAAGACAGTAATAGGAGGGGATGCAAATGACTGAAAGTCCTGCGCAGACGTTTCCAACAGTCTGACAGGTACCAACTAGCCCACCCAAATGTGCCAATGTGGACATGGAGCAACCGCATCATGTCGTCCAGATCGTATTCAGTTAGATTATTCTGTAGGACAGTAGATAAGGATAGTGTAGGTTGTCCACATTTCCACGTAGTCAGCTGCACAAACCAATAATTTATGACTTGTACACTTAACTTAGATAAGGCACATAGGCACGGATAAACCTAATATTTCTTTTTACGTTTTTAATATTTACTGTGATATATGATCCCTTTTGATCGTTCTTTTTTTCCTTTTTTTCACGATCCCTTTTGATCGGACTTTTATTTTTCTCCCTTTTTTCTATTTTCGTAAAGAAAATCTTTACATTGTATTTTGTACC
>NC_042999.1:40386909-40414409 GCF_006345805.1 Octopus sinensis | reverse complement strand
ACTGTTTAGTGGTAGAATCATCGATGTCACTGTAAATATAATTTATATATATATTTCTTTACTACCCACAAGGGGCTAAAATATATATATATATATATATATATATATATATATAGGCGTAGGAGTGGCTGTGTGGTAAGTAACTTGCTTACGAACCACATGGTTTCGGGTTCAGTCCCACTGCGTGGCACCGTGGGCAAGTATCATCTGCTATAGCCTCGGGCCGATCAAAGCCTTGTGAGGGGATTTGGTAGACGGAAACTGAAAGAATCCCGTCGTATATATGTATATATATGTGTATGTTTGTGTGTTGTGTTTGCCCCCCTCTCCCAACATCGCTTGACAACCGATGCTGGAGTGTTTACGCCCCCGTAACTTAGCGGTTCGGCAAAAGAGACTGATAGAATAAGTACTAGGTTTACAAAGAATAAGTCCTGGGGTCGATTTCCTCGACTAAAGGCGGTGCTCCAGCATGGCCACAGTCAAATGACTGAAACAATAAATGAATAAATGAATAAATGAATACACACACACACACACACATATATATATATGCGTGTGTGTGTTGCGTGTGTGATTTGTGTGTGTGTGTGTGTGTGTGTGTGTGTATGTAGACACACACCACACACACGCAAATGTATTTACGTATTTACTTTAATTTTGATCACCTGATGGTTGTTTTGTCCCTTCTTGCATCAAAGTGAGAAACAGACACACGCTCATAAGTTAAAATTAAATTTCAGGAGTTTATCGTTACTATTGTAATTGTGAAGTAAGAAATAAGATACATGAAACAGCTTAGAAGTATTGCGTGATTCTATAATGTTTTGAATGCTCAGTCCTAGGCCAAATATATTTATGTCTAGTAAGAAAAATTATAGCTTTTGAAAACTATGGAATATCTGTGGATAATAAAGAATTGTGTATAAAACACAAAGCATTCAATTAAAAGAGTGAACTCTGCATTAATAATTTTATGTGGGTTGTTCAAGCAACATGAATAATTGGCAACAGGCTGGTATGACCAGTTCGCATGCCAAGTTTGTTGCTTTAATCAACGCCACCATCACCTGACCTGCTGCTTAATACCACAATGGCTACGAGAAGGGTTGTGATAAGAGATCCTTCTCCTAAATATAAACAGATAAACAATTCCGATGAGTTGAATTTATAGATCACAGCCAGAATCATTTGATTGACTTCAAGTTGACTCAGGTCATCTCCAACTAAATCTACGGGGCTAAGAAACATCTAAGCCACAATAGCAACAACAATACTACTATCATGAACAGGAACATCATCAACAACAATGATAAGAACATCAACAGCAAATTCAATTCTGATTGAAATATCTGCAAGCCTTTCTGATTCTGTCGCTGTTATCCTTTAGCTCTAGAAGCCAATCTATTATTATTAGGAAGGTCATCCTGTCAGTTACGTTTGCAAAAGTATTATAGTACGATAAATGTGTTATATATGAATTGTGAGAAAAGGGTCAAATGTGGAGTGAAGATCGATAATATTAGGTTTCCTGAATAGTAGTTATCAGTAAAGTCATTAACAACTGCTACATCATTCGATCATTCAACTTTTCTTACATCTCCGCAACCCCTCCTTTTTATCTATATCCGAATCTTCCTCTTTTTCATTCATTTTTATTCCTTCCTATTTTCTGCACTTCTCTCATATATACTCTTATTCTCTTTCTAGATGTTGCTTTCCTTCTCTTTCTTCCATTTATCTACATCTATAGCTTCCTCTCGTTTGCTCCCATTTCTCATTCGTCAATCTTTTAGTCATATATCCTCTCCATTTTACTTTCACTTTATATATTTATTTGTTTATTTCTTTCTCTTCGTATAAAACCTATCGCTCATGTCTTAACCCTTCCATGCTATTCACTCTCGTACTGTTTTCCTTTCGTTCTTTCCTTTTTTTATCTAATTTCTCCCTGTCGCTTGTTCTTACTTTATTTCCCCATACACTGACAAATTCTCCTTTTTTTTAATTCCCATCTCATTAACCCTATAATACATTGCATTTCAATCTTTCTATTCAACTTTTACCACTCTATATACGTCTCTCTATCTCAATGCTTCTGTATTGCTCTGTAACCTCGTTATTTTGTTTCTCAACTCATTGTTCTATAATGGAGTCTATTTAAATCATGTAAAGTGGCATTAGTTGCTCAAGGCTTGAATATATCTCCCTTCTGAAGCAAACGCTTTTGAAAATTATATCGCTTTGACGTATTTTTGTCTTCTTCCTTTCATTTCATAAATTCACAGATTCACATCTCCGTTTTTCTGAAAGATCACTCAGTTCCTAAATTTAAAGCAACATCTCTCCAACGTTCTTTTCACAGATTATATCTCATTGTTTTATGTTACCACGCGCGTGTAATCCTCTTTTCTTTACACTTTATTACTTCATTTCAATCATTTCTACTTCGCTCACTCTCTTTAGTCGTTCCCTTTCCTCTATCGTATGTACAAACTCTTCCCTGCAGATTTACTAACAAATGCACAAATAAACTGCATTTGTATTATTAACTATGTATTTCCATTTTCTATTTCTTCTCATTTATTTTCATTTTTCAAATACCTTTCCCTTCATGTCCTTTCTCCCTCTCTCTCTCTCTCTCTCTCTCTCTCTCTCTCTCTCTCTCTCTCTCTCTCCTCTCTCTCTCTCTCTCTCTCTTTCTCTCTTTAGAAACTAATTTTCCAAAAGCCTACACTTTATAGATATCCTTTCAACACATCTGCCATTCTCACCTCCCCACGCTCTGTCATTTTACTCCTCCACATTTATTCGACTTCCATTTTTCGTTCTCATATTCACTATCATTTTCATTATATTCTATCCTCATGTGATTGAATTATAAAGCAGTCATTCTTTCAAATCCCTTATTTTGGCATTTTCATTTACTCAAGGTTATCCTCTAAAGTGCTGGTTTCAATAGCTAATATATCAATTGTTTATTATGACGTTAATAACTTTCATAATATTCACAATCTCCGGTGACAGCCAACATACTCTTAATTCTCTTACTTTTAGCACTTCGTCTCCATTTTGGCTTTGCTCTAATGCTTACTACTAAACACTTACGTCACCCTCATCTGGTGTTTATGTGCATTTTTCTTAATTTCGTATCTTAGCTTTAAGTTGTTATTCGACCCTTAACTTCAATGATTCATCTGAAATATTATTAATTCACTCTATTGCTAGCGGCTGCCTACCTATGATATAGACTTTTGATGAACAGATGGCATCAGTCATCATCTCAGCAGGAGGTTCCTACTGTCCAATCTAATATCGAATGGATTTGTCGACTACATTTGAAAGTCAGAATGAGATTTTATCAATTTGTTATGTAATATGCCAGATACGAGTGCTAAGTCTATAAGTATATTTCTGACACGGACAATAATGATTTAAATAAATATTTGTGCATGACAGTAAACACAATCCAATAATGAATATCTCATCAGAATGGACAGTCCTCTGTTAGATATGTATAATCCTCTATTCTAATCGAGAGGCTATTTATTCTGTTATTGACATATAACATAAAAGGGGAGAAGACATATATGAACTTGGTTTAATATTTTCTGGGATAAATTCAAAGAAATTATAATACTGATATTATAAGCAACTATTTTTATTTTTCGATGTTGAAAAATAAGAAAAATATAATGCTTTACTATATCTTCCAAATAGGTTTCCTCTGCATAGCGTTAAACATAAAAGCAAAATAAAAATTGATTTGTGTATAAGAAATCATTGTAGTGCGGTATTTGAAGGATTTACTAATGTTTAAATCTGTAGATGAAATAAAAAATACATAAACATGTCTGAAAAATAGGTAAGCAGTCAAATGTTCGTATTATAGAATATTAATGGAAGTTTAGTTAGTGACGATTAAAATATATAATTTAGAAGGTTCATACGAAAGACTACAACCACACATCGATTTTTGTTCACTTCTTCTCTGCTAATGTTGGGCACGTTTATCACACTTTTTCAGTGACATACTGGAAAATATAAATTCTATAACACCAATTTCCGAAACATGGGTTCAGATAGGAACTACTTTAAAATAAGTTTAATCCGCTTCCATATTTTTATTTTTTTATTTTTAAGAAAATTTAATTGTCCATCAAGTTGGTTGAAACGATTAGACCTAAACTAAAGAATAGTACCATCCGATATCCTCCTCCCTCGGTAGATAGAATACCGCGAATCTCCATTTCTGTCTTTCTTGTGATTACTTTATTCATTCACTGTGTTTAACCCTTTTGTATTCAGATTAAGTGGAGGCGCAATGGCCCAGTGGTTAGGGCAGCGGACTCGCGGTCATAGGATCGCGGTTTCGATTCCCAGACCGGGAGTTTTGAGTGTTTATTGAGCGAAAACACCTAAAGCTCCACAAGGCTCCGGCAGGGGGTGGTGGTGATCCCTGCTGTACTCTTTCACCACAACTTTCTCTCACTCTTACTTCCTGTTTCTGTTGTACCTGTATTTCAAGGGGCCGGTCTTGTCACTCTCTGTGTCACGCTGAATATCCCCGAGAACTACGTAAAGGGTACACGTGTCTGTGGAGTGCTCAGCCACTTACACGTTAATTTCACGAGCAGGCTGTTCCGTTGATCGGATCAACCGGAACACTCGTCGTCGTAACCGACGGAGTGCTTCCATCCATTAACCCTTTTGTATTCAGATTAAGCTGTTAACTGTAATGCTTATCTATTCACATCGTATTTTAAAAAGTCTTGTTGCTTCAAGATTTTGATGATGTGTTTGTTTATTATTAGAATGATATTGCAAGGCAGGTGTGAAAAGTTGGATCTGACCAGTTTGATCCTAAAAGTAGCAGAATATTTAGGCCGGATGTGGTTAGTTTAAGTCTTTCTAATCTCTCTCTATATAAAGCTGAAGTTGTCTGTGTATGGCAGGTTTGGTAGCCTTCAACTAACACTATCTCCTCCCAGATCCTGTGGCGCAATTTGACCAAAATTGAGAGTATGATAGAAGAAGGCTTGCTCTTCCTTCAAATCCAACCATGTTAACACCAAAAATTCTTTACATCAAAAAGGTGCTTCTTTTCTATGAAAAAATCCCTACTTTTTGCGATTTTTTGACTGCTGTATCGCCATTTGTCCGTGTATTTCAAGCAGAAAAATGTTCGCTTAAAGAGAATAACAAGTTACGTAATGCAAAATTTTTACTTTTCAAAAATTCCAATTCTAAAGGGTCGAAACAAACCCGGGCAACACGGGCGATACTACTAGTTTTTGATATAATCCAACCACAACTTAATGACCTTTCTCCTGCTTTCAATTCTTTTCAGTTTCTAATAAAAGTCTTTCTAAACTATATTTCTAATTAAGAATAGAAAATATTTAATTTTTTTATTTTATATTTCTTGAGTGGCTAATAACATTTTCGTACAGTTTTGATATTCTTTGTATTTCATAACTTGTTTTATATTGTATTTTATGTTGTGTTATTGAAACTCATTCCTCAAAGACTTGCAATCTATTTCATAACAGATGTGAAAATCCTATTAATTGAAATTAAAATAACAGAGATGATGTCAATATACTGTTATATCGCTATACTACACAGGAGCTGTGTGAGCTGCGAAATCTTCGTCGCCACTGTTATATCGCACATTCGGATGCCTTCTACTCAACTCTGCTCCCCCACTCTCACAGCTACTCTGACTAGTCTACCTTGACATCTAGACTTCTCCCTCTATATCTATGCATTGGCTAGCCTACTTCATCGGCTGGAGGCGTCCACACAACATATACACAACCAAAGTAACAGTAATTTTTGGCAGTGATGTAAACGTTATTGGGTATTCATAAAAATAGGTCTTAATATTGCGGACCTTCTTCTGTTGAGACTGCCGGTGGTGGTCCACCGTTTGAAAAACCTTATCTCTAGGTATTCTAGATGTGATATAGCATCTTTTCCTTTTGAACGGCAGTTTTCAACACAATTTCTAGTTAACTAAACACTTTTAAACTTCGTATACTGGTAGAATGTGTCAAAATAAAACATTTTTTCTCTTGGCTTTCTTGAGAAAATTGTAATTTGTAAGTTTAACGTAGTTCAATTTTTCGAATTTTAACCAATCCTATGGCCTCTATTGAGCTAAAATCATTTGCTGCGTCTAAAACAGACAGTATCCTGTCACTAACCCTAACTCTAACCCTAACCCTAACCCTCACCCTAACCCTAACCCTAAATTTTAGCCTTTCGCTTTTTTTCTTGATTGTTCAATCAATTTAATTGTTACGCGTGTGTCTAAAATTATTCGTTTTGTTTTTGTTTTGAGTTTTTCTTTCGTTTTAGCCTTTCGTATTTTTTCTTAATTGTTAAATTAAAATTATTTTCCATTGCTTTGGTTTTTTTTTCTTGATTGCTATCCTTAAATTAATTTAACAATGAAAAAACTAAAGGTTAAAATTTAGGGTTAGGGTTAGTAACATGATGTTGTCTGTTTATACGCAGCAAATGATTTTAGCTCAATAGAGGCCATAGGATTGGTTAAAATTCGAAAAATTTAACTACGTTAAACTTACAAATTACAACTTTCTCAAGAAAGCCAAGAGAAAAAGATGTTTTATTTTGACACATTCTACCAGTATACGAAGTTTAAAGGTGTTTAGTTAACTAGAAATTGTGTTGAAAACTGCCGTTCAAAAGGAAAAGATCTGTGATATATGACTTAGATTTGATATATGATACGTGTTAGAAGTGAAGAGAGGAAGAATCAAGTCGTGCTATACGTTATATAATAGATACGAAGAATCAGAAAGGAGAAAATTGAATTAATTAAAGAAATCCATACAATAGAAAATGATTTTAAACGCTCAGGATATTACAAAAGATGCACCAGAAGTAAATGAAAGAACCTTTATACTCTGGTTTGACAAATAAGAATAAGCGACTAAATTTTCATTGAAGAGAATATACAAAGCGATTATCAATTTTAGTAAAGTGTTGTCAGATAAACACTTTACAAACTAAATATGAACATATCACAGCTAGAACGCCGCAATAACTATTATCTAAATCAGGGTTAAACTGGAGAGAAATAGCTGTATTAAGTATAGTCTGATCAAAAATGTGCACAAAGTGTTAATCTGTGGTTACTTCGTCGCAGCCTAAAGCGGCCAACTGGCAGGAACGTGGGCTTTATACATTCTAACCTGAAGTCCAACTGAAGTCAACTTAGCATTTCATCATTTCGGGGATGATAAATTAAAGTACCAGTCAAGTACTCAACTGATAAGCTCCCACTGCAATCCCTGGCCTCCTGTTAAAATGTGAAACAAATATTTCATTCTAGTCACAGAAGAATAAATAAAGAACTGTAGGCGTAGGAGTGGTTGAGTGGTAAGTAGCTTGCTTACGAACCTCGTGGTTTCGGGTTCCCTCCCACTGCGTGGCATCTTGGGAAGTCTCTTCTACTATAGCCTCCTGCCAACCAAAGCCTTGTGAGTGGATTTGGTAGACGGAAATTGAAAGAAGCCCGTCGTAAATATAGAACAATATACTATATGTATGTATGTTATTATGGTTGACGTTTTGATAAATAAATAAGTCAACATTTTAATGTCCAAATGTTGATGAACCATCTAATGTGCTTCTCCATTTTCTTATTTGCAATATAATTTAATGATAAAATATTTATTTACTTTCACCCATTTAATACAATAAGTAAGTTAATTGCATTGCAATTAAAACACTTGTATATTAATAATTGAGTATTATACCAAAAGTATATTGAACAACTATTATCCCTTAGTGGGTTGTACCCACAACCCCTAACTTTCTTGGCATATATATATATAATTATATATATATATATATATATATGTGTGTGTGTGTGTGTGTGTGTGTGTGTGTGTGTATCTGTGTATATATATTTGTGTATATGCGTTTGTCCCCTGAACATCGCTTGACAACCGATGCTTGTGTGTTTACGTCCCCGTAACTTAGTGGTTCGGCAAAAGGGACCAATAGAATAAGTACTAGGCTTACAAAGAATAAGTCCTGGGGTCGATTTGCTCGATTAAAAGGCGGTGCTCCAGCATGACCACAGTCAAATGACTGAACTAAGTAAAAGAGTAATGGCAAAACAAATGTGTGCAAATCTCTCTCTATATATGTGTATGGCAGGTTGGGTAGCCTTCAACTAACACTATCTCTTCATAGACCCTGCGGCGCAATTTGACCAAAATTGAAAGTGTGATGGAAGAAGTCTTGCTCTTTCTTCTGTAGAAGGAAAAATTAAAATCGGACCATATTAACACCAAAAACTATTTACATCAAACAGGTGCTTTTTTTCTACGAAAATCCTTATTTTTTACGATTTTTTGACTGCTGTGTCGCCATCTTTCTGTGTATTTCAAGCATAAAAATATTCCCTTAAAGAGACTTACAAGCTACATAATGCAAAAGTTTTACCTTACGAAAATTCCAATTCTAAAGGGTCGAAACAAACCCGAGCAACACCGGGCGATACTGCTAGTAGTGCATAAAGAATACTTGTGAGCTCTACGTAAAGATGCAAAACATCTCCAAGGAATGAGTGGAAGGAAATGATTCCTTGTATATCGAAATACAACCAAGATGCAACTCCATTAAAAACTAATTCATTTTGAATTTCCTTTAGCACAGAAAATAAACGGAAACGAAACAGGCAGTAATGTTCATTTATACACAAACACGCATATGCGCATACACATATATTCACGCACGAACACATTAAATATGCATGTACAAGATATATACACGTGCATACCTGAGTATGTATTTATATATTTACCTATCTATACATATATGTCCATGTTTCTGTGTATGTGTGTGTAAACTCATTTGTATACGGATATAAGTGGTGTGTGTCTATATATAACCACATATATTTGACAAAGTTCAGTACACAGTGATTCTTTCTTAACTTCAAGATCATTAATTATCTCTATCCTTACAAGCGAAAGACAATCTTTGGCAAATTCTTACTAGACTGTGCCAAAATATTATCAAATGTAATCTCAAAAGGGCACGGAGATAAGAAATGTGACTACTTGATGTATTTTCATTGTTTATATGTCACTGTGTGAATTACTGATGCAAAGGTCACTTTATACTAATACATTCATACATACATACATACTTGCATACACACATATACATATATGTGCATGAAATGGTATATAACATATATACATACATGTATGCATATATGCATATTTACATGTATAAATATATTATATGTATCTGTACCTATCTATCATTTATCTATCTGTGTCTCTATATATGGACATATATATTGACTTACGTATTTAAATAAATCAGGTAAAATCTCGAACAAGGCGGGACGATACAGCAAAAATACGGAGTGCTGAAAAGTTGCTGGACTTAAGGGTATTGTGAAAAGCCTATTTGGAGTCCTAATATACCGAGTTTTTTTACAGGGCTTCGAAAAACTGAAGGACCGCTGCAATAAGTGCGTGAAACTGTGAGAAGAATATTTTGAATAAAATTTTAATTTACTGTTCCTCCTGTATATTCTTTTACCCAAAGCCAGGAACATTTCAGCACTCCTTCGTAATAACGGATCCAGTCTGCTCCAGCAATCAAGAGCAGCTTTCATCCAGATAATTTCTGCGTGAGACGAGTTAACCTTCTTATAACAGTACATCATTTGTTTCTAGTCTGCTGGATAGCAACTGGTACGACCCACATCTGAAAAATTTTAAACCGGGCTTATAGTTCCAAGCCCTGTCGAAATCTTTAGTACAATTAAATCTCACCAGCTGCATGGTTTTAATAATTCGGTATTGTCTATATTGTCCCGGTTAACACCATATCTGCAATAACGTGGAGATATCGTCTAAGTATGTCGTGTCATACATTGTGTCTCGGCTCTTCAATCCGTCTAGCTTCTCCACAACAACACAAGAGACAAAATACAAAGCATGACGGGGAAGCATTTCACCGATGCAGCGATGTGATATATCATATATCTCCATCAGATATCACCAGATAGCATATATCTCCACCAGACAATAAACTCTTACTTACAGTATATCTCTGCTTCCAAGGATTCACTCTTTACTCCAAATTCTCTTTGAAACTTTCGGTGTATGCGTAGTTTCTGCATTGCCAAACATGCACTTCTTTATCTTAATATTAGCCATAGCTCTACTCAATATAACTTATATTCTCCTCTACTCCTTCAGACACACTTGCTTTCCTTCTTGTCGAACGTATCTAATGCACTGTAACTCTTTGATCATGCGATTAGTTGCATAAAAGACATCTCCCAATGTTGTCAACTTACCTCATCCTCTCCTAGCTGAATACTCATAACTACTCTTGGTTTCGATACAGTAGAAATGAAATTGCATGATAAACTACCCTCATTTAGAATGGTATGAGAAAGCCAGCACCGCATATATCCTTAACAAAGTTATTGAAGGAAAATAAGTATTATTATAAGATGCGATTTTAATCAGGCATGAATTTTTGTTTTTGATATTGAGATCTGATGTTATTGTAAAAGATCCTTCGGGAGACTTATGTTGTCTAATCAATATACGTTAATGCAGCAGAAATTGAGAAAATAACACAATATAAATCCGGAAGTATATATAAACAGGTTGTGGGGATCAGAATTAGAATCAATCTTCATAATATTGTAAGATTATAGATGAAATGCTGCAAAAATACGTAACCGAAAATTGTATCGATAGAATGAATGAAAACAATATCTGTAGTATTTGAACTAAGTATGTAAAGCGATTTAAGTATATGCATATATATATATATATATATATATATATATATATATATATATATATATATATATATCTGTATGTGTATTGAGAATTTACAAAAAAAAAAGCAAAAGACGAAGACTGGTGTGTAAACAACAAACAGATGTTTTAGTTTAACTCTTGGGAAGTGAGAAAGTCTTTTACGTTTCGAGCCTACGCTCTTCGAGAGAAAGGAACACAGAAATAAGCAGGGAGAGAAAATAGAAAAGGTTTAGTGGCTAGCGATCTATCATGTCGAATGTATATGTGTGCGTGTGTAGGTATGTATGTATGTATGTATGTATGTATGTATGTATGTATGTATGTATGTATGTAAGTATGTATGTATGTATGTATATGTAAGTATATATATATATATATCGGGGCAGTGGTAGTGTGGCGCGCGGACCTATACAGAGAGGAAGCGCTCAACCAGCTTCAAAATCCCCTCTTCTATCGCCTCCTCCCCTCCGATCCCACCTCCTCCTACCAACAGCGTGTGTCCTCCACCATCCACGACCTCATCTCCTCCTCCGCTCTCCCCCTCACCGCCACCAACCTCATCGTCCGCACACCCAGCACCTCCACCATCTACTTCCTTCCCAAGATCCATAAACCCTCTAATCCTGGCCGTCCCATAGTCTCTGCCTGTAATTGCCCCACTGAACTCATCTCCCTATACCTCGACCGCATCCTGTCCCCCTTAGTCGCAGCCCTCCCATCCCACATACACGACACCAACCACGCCCTCCGTCTCTTCAATTCCTTTTCCTTCCCTTCCAGCCCCTCACACCTCCTCTTCACTTTAGATGTAAAATCCCTGTACACAGTGATTCCCCACAATGACGGTCTCCTAGCCCTCCAACACTTCCTCGACCGTCGTCCCGACCCCACCCCCAGCACCCCCACCCTTCTCCGTTTGGCTGAGCTCGTCCTCACCCTCAATTGCTTCACGTTCGCCGGGGAAACGTACCAACAGGAGTCCGGGGTCGCGATGGGAACTAGGATGGGCCCCAATTTCGCCAATCTCTTTCTTGGTTACATTGAGGCCCAAGTGTTCTCCCAGTTCTCTGGGCCGACCCCCGAACTATACGGTCGCTATATCGACGACTGCGTAGGTGCCACCTCCCTTTCCCGTGAACTTCTCTGCCATTCATCTCTTTCCTTTCCAACTTTCACCCCTCTCTTCAATTCACCTCCACCATCTCCAACACCTCTGTCAACTTCCTTGACATCTCTCTCCGCATCGATCACCCCTCCAACTCTCTCACCACCACCGCCTTCTTTAAACCTACGGATTCCCACCTCTATCTCAACTTCTCTTCCTCCCACCCCTTCCACACCAAACGAGCCATCCCCTACTCCCAGTTCCTCCGCCTCCGACGTTTGTGCAGCCGCGACCAGGATTTCGAGACCCAATCTCAATACCTGGCCCGCATGTTCAGACTCCGAGGTTACCCACCCATACTCCTCTCTGATGCCCTCACCCGCGCCCGTCGCATTGACCGCACTACCGCCCTGTCTCCTTCCCCCCGCCCACCCCCCAACCGCACCCCTTCCCCCTCTTTTTCCACCCCTCTACCCTACCCCTTCGTCGCAAGATACTACGTGCCTTCCGTCGCCTCCAGCTTGATCCCACCACCCGCCCCATTTTCCCTAACCCACCCCTGTCCTCTTTCAAACGAGCCCGCAATCTGCGTGACCTCCTGGTCCACAGCACCCTCTCTCCTTCCCCCTCAGCCCCACGCGGATCATTCCCTTGCTCTAGATCCCGCTGCAACACTTGCCCCTTCATCACCAACACCACCGCTGTCACCGGCTCCAACCTGCATACTGTACGCATTAGGCACTCTTTTACGTGCACCTCGTCTGGCCTTATTTACTGCATTAAATGCAACCTATGCGGGATGCTGTATGTAGGACAGACGGGACGCCGGTTGTCCGACCGTTTCACTGAACACTTGAGGGACGTTCGCCTACACTCTTTTTCTCCCGTCGCACGCCACTTCCGCTCGGCCGGCCATTCCCTAGTGACATCTCAGTGTTTGGTCTCGCCCCCCACAATGGTCGCCCACTTTCCAGGCTCCACTTGGAGCAACGCTACATCTTCACCCTACAAACTACCACCCCACACGGACTTAACACAGCCCCCTCCTCTTGAGATCCGTTTTTTTTTTTTTTCCCGGACACACCACCCACACACACCCACCCACCTACCTCCCACACGCCTGTTCACACACACACATACGTAGACCCATCTACGTACATACATTCACACATTTAATCACACACACTTATAGACATACATGCACACACTAACATACAAACCAACATGCACATACACACACACATACATACATACACACACACATACATACTTACGCACACACAGAGACATACATACACACATACACACACATACATACGCACATACATACACACACACTCACACACACACACCGCACGTACATACTTCACACACACACACATGCACACATACATGTAGGCACATACATACATACCCACACATGCACACCCTTACACTGAATGCACACACACATACACCTTTTTGCATCCAGGCAGCCCCCCCTCTTTTCTGCTTTCCGGTTGTGGCTGATGGATCCTCGGTTCCCGCGTAGCGGGGCGTTCGAGGGCCTTTGCGCTCGCGCGCCTTGGCGCGCGCTGGGGGCTTGGTCGGCCCCTTGGGCTTGCGTTGTACTGCTTGTGCGTTGTGTGCGTGAGCGCGCTTCGTGTGTGTGGGCTTGCTTCGGATGTGCGCGTGCGTATGTATGCATACATACCCACACACTCGCATGCATCCCTACCCACATACATACACGCACACCTACTCACACACACACATACACACACACACACATACCCGCACACACACACACACACATACATACACACACACAGACATACACCCATACACTCACACTCACACGCATACACACACACACATACACACGCACACGTACACATACACACACACACACCTACATACATACATTACACTTGTATACACACACACTTACATTCATACACACACACACCTACACAGCCATACCCTCACTCAGACACACACATCTACCTACACACACACACAAACACACACAGACACACACCCATACATACATACATCTACAGACACACGCCTACACACATACATACACACATACATAAACACACACACATACACATACACACACATACGCACACACACATATACTTATACACATGCACACACACACACATGCATACATACACCCATATACATACACACACACACATACCTACATACTCCTATACGCACATACATACACACAGACATACACACATACACACTCACACAAACATACACACACACATACTTACACACACACTCACCTGCACGCGCACACACATGCATGACAAACACCCATACACTCACACTCACATACGCACACACCAACATAAACACGCACACGCACACACACACCTACACTCCCACACACATACACACGCACCTACATACACACACGCACGCATACACACGCATATACACATACATTACACACGTACACACACACCTACATACACATGCATACACACACAAACATGCACGGACACACCCAGACATACATACATACACCTATATACACACGCCCACACACCTACATACACACACATATACACACGCCCACACACCTACATACACAAACATACATACACACACATACACGGACACACCCATACATACTTACATACATACACCTATACACACACGCCTACACACCTACATACACACACATGCATACACACACACACATGTACGCACATACACACACATATACGCACATACATATATACCCACACACATGCACACACACACACATACGCACATGCATGCATGCATGCACACGCGCACACCTACACGCATACACACACACACGCACGTACACATACATACATACACACACGCATACATACACCCATACACATACATGCATCCTACACACACATACATACACACTCACACATACATACACACAGGGACCGTCGCTTGTCGTTGGGTTTTCCCACGCCCGTCTCCGCGGCACCACTCTTCCATCTTCCCCTCAGCTGGAGTCCTTTTTCCTTAACCCCCCCTTTTTCGTTACACACACGCGCACACATATACACACATTGCTTCAATATATACATTACTCTTACACACATTCAATCTACTCGCCATTAATACTACCACGACACTGGACACACACACACACTACTACTCAACACACGCTGGCACGATACATACGCCCCCACCCCTTCCCCTCCCTCCCTTCCTCCTTCCTTCTTTATGTTTCCGACGAAGAGCTCCGCTCGAAACGTCATACCTCCCTGCTTCCATTTCCTGAGCGCCTATTAATAATAATACTGTAATTGTTCCATTGTTGTTGTTTTTTTGTTTCCCGTTTGGATTAAATATATATATATATATATATATATATACATGCATAAAAGCATGTGTTTGTGTATAACACGTACTAAGTTATCCAACGTTCTAATGTTTCTTTCCAAGAGACTATATTAATATCAATAGAAAGACGAATAGCGGCAGAAAAATTAGAGCGCCGGGAAATAGTTTGCGCTATTTGTCTCTGTCGTTTAATCCCTGGATTTCGCTGACATAAAGTATCTATTAAATTGTTGAAATTAAGTAGCCCTTCACTTCAAATTTGCAGACCCAGTTCCCAAATGGGAAACTGTTACTAAAGTCAGTATTAGTTTAATACTACTAGCAAGTCTTGTCTCTGATTTATAGAAGGTATCTGACAATGTTATAGATCCTTTAAATATCTATTTGAAAACAAGAAATGATTGCGATGTACAATTTCAGTAACTTCTCTGTTAGTCATGAATGCATGCACGAATACGTGTAACAGATTAAGGGCCTATTAAGTACACAAACGATTTAAATTGGGCGGTTAAGTATATGACCCAAGTATGCAACAAAATATTTTAAATTGGATACCATCATTTCTAGTATTTAACTAGTATTTTATTTATTGATCTTGAATGGATGAAAGCAAAGTACACCGCCACGAGATTTGATCTCACAAAGTAAAGAGTTAGGACAAATATTACAAAGTAGTTTTTCAGACTTTCTAACGACATGGCTATGCTGTTGCTATTCTTGTATCTAGAGTGGAACCACTACATCCGTCCGTCAAATAAACATATGAAATCGTAGTATATATTTATACACATTCACACTTATATATATACATAGAAACGCACACACACGCACACACATACATACATACATACATACATATATATATATATATATGTATAGATAGATAGTTAGATATATATATATATATATATATATATATAAACGCAACCTTTGCTCTCTTTCATACCCATTTAGTTAGATTAAATGTGTCCCTAACCTTGATCCAACGAAACATACAGGGTATGATAGCTGGTGTAAGAGAGAAATGACTGCGACAGTACAGTATTTATCGACAGTATTTATCGACTACAAAATAATGAAAACGACTTTGGATATCCTCTGGATTTGATCACAAATCTCCATGATCCGGAACAAATAATGCAATACATTACATGGCTCGAAGGTGAATCGTCCTCTGTTAATAATGTTTAGTGTTAACTCGCAGCAGTGATTTATCTGGATTATCAGAGTATCGCAAAATTATTTTCGTGTCTAGTCTCAAATATTCTTACTGAGCTCAATTTCAGCTTGGACATTTTCTCTCTTCACTATACCGCCAGTAAAACAGGCACCAGTGAATTATATGGTGTAATATAAGCCGCAGCGGAGGCGCAATGGCCCAGTGGTTAGGGCAATGGACTCACGGTCGGAGGATCGCGATTTCGATTCCCAGACCGGGCGTTGTGTGTGTTTATTGAGCGAAAACACCTAAAGCTCTACGATGCTCTGGCGTGGGATGGTGGCGACCCCTGTTGTACTCTTTCGCTCCAAATTTCTCTCTCTTTTCTTGAGTATCGCTGCGATGGACTGCCGTCCCGTCCAGCTGGGAGGAACACATACGTGATAGAAACCGGGAAAGCGGGCCTGTGAGCCTGGCTAGGCTTGAAAAGGGCGCATAAATAATAAATAAAAATATAAGACGCAGCACATTATTAAGCCTAATTATTGCCCTTGGTCCTAAGTTATAAATCAGTAATACTCTTTCAGGTGAATTGACGTAACCGCTGAAAAGGCCACGAGAGACATCGATCGGTCCTTCACTCCAGTATTCGAACACTTTACATTCAAAGTTCAAACAACGCTGTCGCTGTAGATGTGTTTTTTTTTTCTCTTTTCATTTCACGGTTCCCTGGGTCGATAAAATAAATGCCAGGCGAGCACAAATTCGATTTAATCGAATATACCCATCTGCCAAATTATGTGGCCTTGTGTCTATATTAGAAATCAATATTTTAAATATTACTTGTAACAGCACAACTACAAAATACCGCAGTCACAGCCGCATCACTTATACTGATTATTTCCGCCTTCAGGGAATTTACGGTAAATTTCTCTTCCTATGCATAAATTATTACCCTAACTCATATCAATCTACTCATTCATTTATATATTCATTACGTTTTTGATTTTATATCATCAGAATATAATCACATTTCGCACATGATACACTGAATATGTGCCTATGCCACTTTGAGAATATGTAAGTATATGTACACATACTATGTATGTATATGTATATATATATATATATACATGTGTGTGTATACATATATGCACACATATATGTATATAGATGTATATATATATATATATATATATATATATATATATATACATACATATTCATATACATATATACACATATATATGTACATCTATATATACATATATATATATATATATATGCATATATATATATATAATATATATATATATAGTTTAGATATTTGCACATTCACACACACACACTATATATATATATATATATATATATATATAGATATATATATATATATATATATGTGCGTGTGTGTATTCCTATTTATATAAACGAGTGTGTATCAAGCAGAAATTTACATGTGTGTATATATGTATATATAAGCAAATATAAGCGTGTAGATGCATCTATCTGCATATATATATATATAATATATATATATATATATATATATATATTTGTATATGCATGTGTTTGCATATTTATACATAAATGTGTATTTAGTTATATGTACAGTTACGTATTTAATGTTAATTACTTACAAAGATAAAAGAATGGTGCCTTATTATTATTATTATTATTATTATTATTATTATTATTATTATTATTATTATTATTATTATCATTATTATTATTATTATTATTATCATAATATTTATTATTATTATTACGCATAATTATATATCTCTGAATTACAAATGCTGCATCAGCATCTATCTATCTATCTATCTATCTATCTATCTATCTATCTATCTATCTATCTATCTATGTATCTATCTATCTATCTATCTATCTATCCAACTATCTCTCTCGCTCTATCTATCTATCAGCTTTAATCATTCATTTCCCTCTATATACTCAGCAATATACGAGTAGATCGCTCTCACCTTGTGTCTCTTACTGTTTATTTTGATGTCCTCCATTTTGTATTCATTTCTCGCTGTATACTCGTCGTAAATTAGCTGGCAATTATGATTCTGGATAGAGAAATGTTATGTAAGACTGTCGGCCAAATTACCAACAAATAACAAACACAAACATCTAATCCAAATTATTCTAAATTGCAATTATACATCACTATTATAATTTACCTCTATATAAACCTATATGTCAATGACCTCTTGGACAAACATAGGTTGAATCATAATCGTGGAGAAAAATGTATAAGGATAATGGCAACTCATAAGTTGTTTCGCATCTTCATGTTTCTGTGTTCATTTAGAAGTAGTATACAGATAGTAAAATATTGGCCTAGTGTTTCAAGTATTGACCCGTAGAGTCTGTGTCATCTAATAATGGGTTAGAGGACTGGGGCACTGAAAGATACGTCACGTCTCTACGGTCACACTTACGCTAGCGATATGAAGATTGCAATTTGCACCAAAATGAAAATATAAGATTTTCCCTCGTGATAACAAGTGGAGCATAGTTTGTTCTAATAGAACATCTACATTTATGTAGGGATAAATATTACCTCTCTGCATTAATAATACCTCTGCCCCTTATATATTTTTTCAAAAGCTAATTGGCTAATCGCGACACCAGCCCCTGTTCTGGCACAGTCAATCTATATATCGCTGGCGGGGAGATGAATCGCTGCTGCCCCTAGCGGTCGAGTGACCATCATTGACAAGAGCAGACAACGTCGATATCACGTAATCTGGTGATCCCAGCGCTGGAGGGAGCAGGAATTTATCTTCCCGTTAACGATATAAACATGAGTGGATTTTGTAACAAACAGCCAATATAAAAGTTTCACACATTGAAGTCAGAAACGGAACACATGGAACATCCACGTTTAAGTGGGAATAAATATTACCTCTCGGTATTAAAACTACCTCTGTCGAATATATAAACCTTTTAACATATTTTCATATATAGGCGCAGAAGTAGCTGTGTAGTAAGTAGCTTGCTTACGAACCACATAGTTCCGAGTTCAGTCCCACTGCGTGGCAACTTCGGCAAGACTCTTCTACTATAGCTTCGGGCCAACCAAAGCCTTGTGAGTGGATTTGGTAGACTGAAACTGAAAGAAGCCCGTCGTATATAGATATATAAATGTGCCTGTGTTTGTCCCCACCAACATCGCTTGACAACCGATGCTGGTGTGTCTACGTCCCATAACGTAGCGGTTCGGCTTGAGAGAACGATAGAATAAGTATTGGGTTTACAAAGAATAAGCCCGGGGTCGATTTGCGCGACTAAAGGCGGTGCTCCAGCATGGGTGCACTCAAATAACTGCAGCAAATAAAAGAATATAAATGAATAATCATCGTATAATTTTAGATAAGCTGCCTGTCTGAAACAGTTCAACAACCAACTTTATCTTTTATCTTCATAAGTTACAGCCATGTTGGAGCACCACAGATTTTCCTTGAACGAATCGGCTACAGCACATTTTATGCATGGTACTTATTTTATTAATCTCTTTTGTCCAATCTCTAGTTACGGGGACGTAAACTCTCTAACATAGACAGGAAGACACACGCACTCACGGGCTCACAGCCCCCCACAGCCTCCCCACAGACACCCCCCTCATGCATACATACAGTGGGAGGAAATAAATATTCGCACATGTCAAAATTCTTTATTTATCTGATTTCTAATGAACATAACAGGAATATACCAATACTATATTTGCATATACATGCATAAACTAAGAATATCCAAAAGAAACTAATAAATTATAGCTACTAAGGAATTTATATACAATTATAAATATTTAGCGGTGAAAAAAGTATTCGTATAGAACATAAATAACTGATAATTCTGATTTAATACTGTGTAGCATAACCATTATTCAGTTCCACTTCAACCAATCTCGTCTTGTAGTTCTTAATCAATGACTCTCATGTTTTTTCAGGAATTTTTTTCCCATTCTTCTTGACAAATTTTCTTCAAATCTGGAATGCACGTTGGGGCTCTTGAATGAATTTTAATTTTCAAGTAACGCCACAAATGTTCAATGGGGTTCAAGTCGGGTGACTGGCTTGATCATTCTAATAATTTTATATTGTTATCGACAATCCATTTTTGGTAGACTTCGCCGTGTGCTTAGGGTCGTTATCCTGTTGTAAAACCCACACTTCACAAAGCTGGAGCTTTTCTACAGAGTCCCATTAATTATTGTTCAAAATATTTTGGTACATATCTGCATTCATTCTACCATCTATCACATGTAAATTGCTAGTACCATTTGCAGAGAAACACCCCCACACCATGATATTGCCACCACCAAACTTTATGGTAGGAATTGTGTTTTTCGGCGAATAGGCAGTACCATCTTTCCTCCAAACATGGCTACACGAATTTCTTTCAAACAATTCAATTTTCGACTCGTCTGTCCATAGAACATTTTTCCAGAATGTATCAGGTTTATCTTTATCTTCATAAACAAATTTTAAACGGGCATCTCTATGCCTTTTAGTCAACAGCAGAGTTTTTCTAGGAGAGGGTGACTTCAGTTCATTCCTATGAAGTTCATTGCTGATTGTTCATATTGTAACACTAGCCCCTGAAACTAACAAATCTTCTTGCAACTCCCTTCTGGTGATTATTACGTTTTTTTTTCGATTGTTCACTTCATTTTTTCTAGGGGACATATTGCATGGTGCACTGGATCTTATCCTGTTTTTAACAGTTCCCGATTTTTTTATATCTTTGAATAAATGAAGATATGGTAGAAAATGGAATACAAAGGGTCTTTGATATTTTCCTGTAACTTTTACCTGCTTTCCTCTGTTCAGCAATTAAATGTTTCACTGTATTTGTGAGTTCTTTACTTTTCGCCATTATTACAATACTACTTTATGTTCATAAATTTATTCTTTACGAATACTTTTTTCACCCCTAAATATTTATGATTGTATATAAATTCCTTAAGTTACTATAATTTATTAGTTTCTTTTGCATATTCTTAGTTTATGCATCTGTATGCAAATATAGTATTGGTATATCCCATTTATGTTAATTAGAAATTAAATAGATAAATAATTTTGACATGTAGGAATATTTATTTCCCCGCACTGTATATATGGCAACCTTATTTCACGTTTCATCTGCCTAATCCACTCACTCGGAATCCGTCAGTCCGAGTTTTAGAAGTTATTTTCCCTAATAATGCACTGTGGGACTGAACCCGGAAATGTGTTGTTGGCAGGTAAAATTCTTACCAAACAGCTATATCGATATTTTTTTTTACATAAATATATGCAAGTTACATGGATTCACATGTATGAATCTTTTAATCAGGAGGAAAACGCCCTCAGTGGGCGATTTCAAGGTATCTATAACTGGTGGATGAGGCGCAGAATGCCATAATTAATCTCCAATCCTGGCCTGAATCATTTGAACAAAGACGAATTTTACAAACGCACCCAAAGCCTGATGTTTTTATACCCAGGTGATGGCTTAAATCTAACATCACGGAGTGATTTGATCTCAAACTGCATAACGCTGAAACAAATACCGAAAGGCATCCGGTTTTACGGATGTTAAGTCAAGACCCCATCTTTTATGGTGCAGTTATAAAAATGGAAGGAATCACAATTTAAAATCCGGCACGCAGTATATCAAATAGTTTCTAGAATAATTTATTATAAGCGACATTGCTTTTACAGAACTTTCTCAGATTTATTCGTTGAAAATTTACCTGTGAGACCCATAGGTAGATGTTTGATGAACTCGAATAGGAATTCAATTGGTAAATTTATACCTTGGGTGTTTCCAGACGCTAACTGGATGTTCATATCTTTTGTTTGCCAACTAATCTATTTACAGATCACAGATCAGAATGAGGTATTATTTACTTTGGGAAGTAACCGGTCTTGTACTTTTAGTTTATGTTCATTGGTTTACGTATCTCAAATAACCATATTTCATTTAGTTAGGTTGTAGCACTACATTTTGTGAGTATCCTGACGTAGAACATTTACCACTAAAATTATTTCGAATACTCGTTAAGACATTCAATTTAATACATTGCATTCTAAATATCTTTATGGCAATTCCATTCATTAATATATTTTGCCATAGCTTTGTAATAAAACATTTTTTTCTATTTATATACACCACTATATAAATAAGTTGTATGTGTTGTGATTCAGTGTAGTTTTCAATCAAACATCCAGAACCTGCCTGTCAATAGTTGGTTAATATATATCTTCAACACCATACATTTCATTGAGTATTCTAGTATTTGAGCAGCTTAAACGTATCGTTTTATACAGATATATATATTTTAGCACATAGTCGCACGCATACATACACTCAAACAAACACAGAAACACATTTATATATATATATATCAATTAAATGGAATCGCATGAAACGATCGTACTGCATTACCTCTACCTCTGGATATATTTGTTGCTTATTTTGATTGTAATCAACTTATTTTTAAATATATGGATACTACCATACTAAATTCTGGTGCCTTCAACTTAAGTACCATATTCATCTGAATCTAAATTTTACTGAACTAATATGTATATACATATATTATTTCCTACTTACACGCAGTTATGCACCTATATATAAACCTATGATCTTCTACATATGAAGGTAAACATGTGCATTCAAATACGCTCATACACATATGCACACACATATACATAAGCATTCAATAGTGTCTCATATACTTGCCTACATTGTATTATTTAATGTGAGTGAGAGATAGAGAAAGATAGAGTGGAAGAGAAGAACGAAAACCGGGGGATACTTTGCTTGATTATTGCTAAAATGAAAGCGAAAAAGGTAAACATTAAGTGCTCATGAAACAATGACAAATATAGATGTTTCATATTTAGCAATGAAGAGTAAATTAAATATTCCAGCAATATAAACAGGGTGTGTGAAACATGAGTAAACTTTCTAGCATGCTTCGTATTTGTGTAATTATACGTTCAAATGAATGAATTTTAAAACATTTTGAGATAATTAATTATTTATTTGATGCGATGTTTATAAAGCTAAATGTAGAATTTTCTAGAAATATGAAGCAACCTTTGTCAACAATGTCAAAAACATCCATTATAAAACAACTCGATTTCATGTCTATAATGACTTTCAATTTGCGATACTCTTTGCTAAACATGATATCATCATTATCGTGGTTATATTATAATTATAAATGTAATTAGTTTAATATCTAGATACATCTTGCGGATGCTGTAGGATGCATCGTCAGTGATATTTTAGGTATCTAAGGGGCTTATATGTCTTTAAACATCAAACCCCCTAGTCGAGCTGACTAATTAAGTCCAAACATTGTCTCAACATTAAGTCCCAACTTAATTAAGTCCCAACATGCTTGTGAATAATTTAGTCCATGGGACTGCTGCCTTCATCCAAATCCCCCTTGTTATCTTTGAAACTTTATTGATGCAACCGGAATTGATCAACTCCCAAAAGACATCCCCACAGCCTCAAACCACTGGTCTGCCCTCTTTATCCAAAGACACCAAATGGCCTTCTCTGCAGCTTCTGCAAATGAATTTGTACCCCGTCTCTTTGCAACAAGAAAAACTCCAAATCCAGTCAGAGCTTTCCAGGATGAACGTTCCACAAAACCTCAAAATTCAACATCTGTTGCCCCACTGCCTGCCTGCCTGTTAGCACCGCTATGCCAGTTCTTGGTATTTGGCAAGTCTCCTTTCCTGAGCTTCTTCTATGTGTTCTACCCAGAGAATTGACAATAAAGATTTTGCTTTTCATTTGAAACTCATGGAAAATCTCATAAACTGTAAAGTATTTAGCCAATATAGAACATTTAGTGACATCGGTATAGGCAAGGGCAAATTTACCTATCTTTCTTTCTTCAATCGCAAAACTAATTACTTTGTATATACATGAATCCAATAACTCCACTGTTACTTGTTGAAAAATATTAAGATCTAGGTACACAATAGTCTAAGTTACCGAAGTATTTTCCTCAATGATCCCCAGTGAAAGGAAAAGATATATCATCTTCGAATTCTCAAATATTCGTTTCTACTGAAGGCACAAGGCCGAAATTTTAAGAGAGCAAGCTAGTCGATTAGATCGACACCAGTACGCTACAGGTACTTTATTTATCGATCCCGAAAGGATGAAAGGCGAAGGCGACCTCGGCGGAATTTGAACTCAGAACATAAAGACAGACGAAATACCGCTAAGCATTTCACCCGGCGCGCTGACGTTTCTTATTTCTTTATTGCCCAAAAGGGACTAAACAACGAGAGGAGAAGCAAGCACAGACAACGGGATTAAGTCGATTACCTCGACTCCAGTGCGTACTTAATTTATCGACCCCGAAAGGATGAAAGGCAAAGTCAACCTCGGCGAAATTTGAACTCAGAACGTAGCTGCAGACGAAATACCTACTTCTTTACTAACCACAAGGGACTAAACAGAGAGAGGACAAACAAGGACAGGCAAACGGATTAACTCGATTACATCGACCCCAGTCACTTAATTTGTCGACTCCGAAAGGATGAAATGCAAAGTCGACCTCGGCGGAATTTGAACTCAGAACGTAGCGGCAGACGAAATACCGCTAAACATTTCACCCGGCGCGCTGACGTTCCTGCCAGCTCGCCGCCTTCTGGCAACGCAACATTAACACTGGTAATGTGAGACGCCTGACATTCATTATTAACAATATTCAAAGTATAGAACAACCATGGGCAAACTGGGGAATTCCTCAATAGCAGTCCTAATGAAATGTTTCCTTGGTTTCTTTTTGTAGCGCAGTTCGCGTAATGATGAACCCTGCCTCATGGGGCCCACTTTTCGGCTACTATTGCTTAAGTTTCATACATAATAGGAAACATATATACGTATGCATACATAACTGTAAAGACGTAATCCCATAAGTTATAATGAAATAATGGAAGCACACTTATACAGGTAGAATAACCAACCAGATCAAATTAAATTATATACAAAAACAATACAATCACAATACAGCAGTAATGAAACACATTAACAAGGATATATAAATAAATAAATATATAATAATAGGTAATCAAATGAATATTGAGGAAACTTACCAGCCAAAAGTGTAGAAGTGGCACACATTTATCGTTAACAGAACTAGCCAAACTGGTCTAGAATATATGAAAAATTAATTAACATAGTACGCAACATCAGTGACAAATATTGCATTAGAATCTGTGTCGAAGAAAATACATGTTCCAATATGAAACAACTATAGTCTATGAAAAATCTAACCAAAATGATCCATTTAATGTATCCGTAGGAAAGAACGCTTTTAGCAACTTTTACAATGTCTTTGAATACAAAATTTAATCAGAAAAGAAATACAGGTATTTTAAACAAATGATATCATATTTCTAAACTGACGGAAAGAAAAGAACAATCACTGCTTCCATCAAATACATACCATCTTTGTGTAAAGTACTGGTAATAATTTACGCTCTATCTAATTATAGGTAAATAACTAAAAAAAAAAGAAGGGAAGATACATGGTATACTATAGTCGATGACATACAATAAGACCACATTCAAACCCAGGTCTCTTTTGATTTCCCCAAATCTAATCTGGTTATTAAGCCTCAATAAATCAATAAACTTTTATTACCAAAACTGGAAATTCGGTAAAAATCATTGCAATTCGGGAGCTTAATTCTAAGTAAGTATCTAGGTTATGTACTTATCTCTCAGCCCTGAAGACCTTTACGGGTCTACCTAATGTTTATGTGCTTCAATTACCGGTTGCATATCCTTTATTTTTGGAAGAACATTTGCCAACATAACGATGTAATCCCGAGACCCCAGAAACAGCTGACGGACTTATATCACCATACATTCTCTCCTTAATTTTCTGTGTTTTCGTATTCTGTATACGTCTTCCCTATTAACATATAAACATGTACATATTTCTACATGAATATTAATTGTAAGATTTTCACACTTGTTTTTCTCTCTTTTTCCTTGTATATAATCTTTACTCTTTTACTCTTTTACTTGTTTCAGTCAGTTGACTGCAGCCATGCTGGAGCACCACCTTTAATCGAGCAACACGACCCCGGGGTTTATTTTTTGTAAGCCCAGTATTTATCATATCTGTCTCGTTTGCCGAACCGTTAAGTGACGGGGACATAAACACACCAGCGTCGGTTGTCAAGTAATGCTAGGGGGACAAACACAGACACACAAACACACACGCGCATAAATGAATATATACATATATACGATAGGCTTCTTTCACTTTCCGTCTACCAAATTCACTCACAAGGCGTTGGTCGGCCCGAGGCTATAGTAGAAGACACTTGCCCAAGGTGCCACGGTGTGAGACTGAACCCGGAACCATGTGGCTGGTAAGCAAGCTACTTACTACACATCCACTCCTATTTTGTATATCTAGCCCAAACATTTTTTCTATATTTATTTGAATCATTATCACCCATATCTGCTCTCCTGGAATCCTCTTGTAGCACCTCTATAAACCCGTGGACTTAGACCTCGGTAAAGATTTCGGAGTATAAGTTCAAATCATTTGGCTGCTACTCAGTGTTTCCTATATATCGAGCTTCTCTGAATCTCATCTATTGACTCTCTCTCACTTTTTCTTTCTCTTTGTACAAATAGACACAGAATTATAGATATATACAATGCGAAGTCGAGACAAATATCGCCAGCTGACCGGTGTCTGCTACTCTAGGCCGATGAAGGACAATGATCCTGAAACACGTGTCCCTAGATGCAGCTCCGGCGGCCGGGGGTGTTTGTCTCCCCTTCGTAAATGTATATAAGAACAGAGGGAAAAACGTGTCAAAGCCATCGTTCGTGTTAGATTGACAGTATACAACCATTCTATCGCCCCACCAACATACGTGTCTCTACGAGAGATTTAGAAGTTTAGTATTTCTTATAGTAAGTCAATTGAAATATATTAAAAGGTTGCATAGATATATTGTGGTTTGTATGTTCTCCCGACGTTACACCTTAAAACACTGTG
>NC_042999.1:40366909-40379409 GCF_006345805.1 Octopus sinensis | reverse complement strand
TCGAACTTAAAATTTCCACATTTATAATGACGAAGAGCTGACAAAATCTTTACCACGCCAAAAAAAAAAAAAAAGAATAATGTTTAACGGCATATCGTCATTCTTATGTTCTGAGTCCCAATTTCACCGAAGTCAGGCTTGCGTTTCACCCTTTCAGGGTCGATAAAATAAGTACCAGCTAAATACTGGGGTCGTTGAAACCGACTAGCCTCCTCTCCGAGATTGCTGATCTTGTGGCAAAATTTGAAACCCATATTCTCACAATTGTCACCCACGTATACTCGTAAACTCAAACACAATTTGAAACACCAGTATCTTGTATGTAGCGACATTTAATTAATATTTCACGTGTCATTCCATCCTACCTTATTTATTATATATTATACATATATTTTAAAAAACCATTAGCGAATTCCATCACCTCATTTTGGTTGGTATTTTAACTGTTTAGCCAAAAGGTGGTATTTGTCATTCAATAAGTATATATACATATATACATATACATACATAAATACATATATATATATATACATATATATATATATGATAGAGACCTCCATATTATATAGAGGAATTTACATATATGTATATATATGCATGTATATATATGTGCATATATTATATATATATGTATGTTTATACATACATATATATATATATCTATCTCTATCTACATATATATATATACGTATATATATTAGGCTATATTATATCATATTATAATACATTACACATGGTGCATATATGCACATATATATATATAATATATATTTTTGTATGTGCATATATGTGTCCATATACATGTACGTGTGTGTGCCTCTGAGTGTGTATATGTGTGTGCGTATATTTATGTGTGCACATTCATTATAAATTGAACTGCATAATAGATAAGTTTGATCCTTTTCGCTGTGGGTAGATGTGTCAAAACATAAGTTATTTGTGAGAGCTAGCTACGAGAGAAGGTAGATTTGACAGATATCCTAAGAGAGACTGCAGTAAGAAAACTGCTTTCATTGAATGCAACTATATCGGTAAGTTCTGTTGAACATTTGACACCAAACTGCGCACAACAAGTATGAATATTATATGACGGTTTTATTTCTTACGGAAGCTATTCCAACTTTTCTAAAGCACATAGATTTCTCTCCACGATATGAAATTAAAGAGCGAATTTTCAACTGTTGAATGTAGGCTCTCTCTGTTGAGTCAGCAGTGCAAATTTAAGAGGGGGTAGTAGTGATCCACCGGGCAGTTTTTTGGACAGTTCTTGTTAATCCCATGTGTTGATGACGGTTTATCCCTGTGAAAAACCTAGAATGTTCTGTCAATGAGCTTCCAACACATTTTGTGTTGAGCCAGTGAATAGATTATCCATCACTGTTTTCAGGTATCATATATCTACATGGTTGGAGAGTTACCTATGTAAACACGCACTGTAGAGAAGATAAAGGTCTTCACTTTTCGGAAACCCTATCTCTGCTCTAAAAAGGGTTTTAGTGGCAAGGAAGATCCAATATAACATGCATTTCCCTCAAGTTGCAGATGTCTGACTAGAATTTAGTTTGTAGACAAAGCTACGTCTACAATTTCTTCAATTTCTCTCTTTTGAGTGTTTTGAACTCACTTTTGGATTCATCTGAAGGCAATAAGGTATTGCATAATAGCTTCTTGTTTGAAACCCGATTGGATATCACATTCGAAGATAGAGTGGTACTGTAAAACACTTCATTAACGTGTCGTATGTGAAAAGGACACGGAAGCAGTTTTGAGAGAGAGGGAGAGAGAGAGAGAGAGAGAAAGAGAATGAGTGAGAGACAGGCAGCCAAAATTAGTGACAGAGAGTTAGTGAGCGACAGACTGATCGACTGTGTGAAAGATGCATATGCACATTAGGAAAATTTACATACTCGTGTTCATTACATAGGTTAGCAGCTGTTGCTCAGACCTAACAAGATGCACAGCATTAGGTGAAATGTCGGAATACATGTAACCCAACAAATACAGATTGGATTAATAAAAGTTGCCCTACGAAAGCGTTAAACTTACAAGAAATAGAAGCGAAATCTCTTCAAATTATATCCTACCTTCTGAACAACAACAACGGTACTTTCTATGATATGGTCTTATGCGATCAAAAGACACAATACCTGAATAAAAAGTGAAACACGATTGTCGTAGGACAAAATTTTACAATAGGACAAAAATTATCACTGGTCAAAGTTCTGCTCATTCCCTTATGATCAGCATAATCATAATCAACTGCAACAACAGCCGCAGCAACAGTATCAGCAAAAACAACAACAAAAACAACAGTAACAACAAATATAACAAATAAGCGTCATGCCACTAGATTCATCACATTACCCAGTAAAAATATCAGCGCAAATTTATCTGTAGCAGTCACAATATTTTAGAATGACTACACTAAATCGAAAGCCAAATATAGTCGTAAATAATGAAAATATCCTGTTCCATCAGAAATATTGCATGCCATGGCGATGACAGCATATCGAAAACAAAAGAGAAGCAAGTCAGAAATGATCACTTGAAGTGCGAGATAAAAGGATTCTGAGCATTGAAGCGGTGCTTCTTTTGTTGTTGGAATCCTGGGAACTGTAAGTACGAAGGTCACAAACTAGAATGTGGAATAGGAATAAATGTGAAGATAGGGCATCAATAGAAAATATTGTTGCTTGGTAGTGCACGACTCCTCTGCAAAGATTTCGAAATCCGAATGAGGACTGTTACAATAGCCCACTGGTTGATATACTTCTCCGTTCGGGTGCTGTGTTAAACAACAACAAAAACGGAAACAATAATTAGAACAAAAACGACAACGACATACGTACATACATACATACATACATACATACATACAAACATACATACATACATACTTACATACATACATATGTATATATATATATATATGTTTACAGATAATTTCCTCTATTTACATAATGTCGAGGTCTCTTTCATTCTTTTGTTGTTTACCATTTTTACCATTATATATATATACATACATACATACATACACACACACACACACACACACACACACACACATATATATATATATTTATATATGCGCCCTTTTAAAGCCTAGCCAGGCTCATTGGTCCGGTTTCCCGGTTTCTATGGCGTATGTGTTCCCCTGCTGGACGGGATGCCAGTCCATCGCAGCGTTACTTATTTTTGCCAGCTGAGTGGATTGGAGCAACGTGAAATGAAGTATTTTGCTCAAAAACACAACGCGGCGCCCGGTCCAGGAATCGAAACCACAATGATGCTGACACCCTAACCACTAAGCCACGCGCCTCCACACACACACACACACTAACACACACACACACACACATATATATATATATAGCGTTTTCATAAATTATCTCTAGAACTTCCCCAATTTATTGTATCAATTAAAGGTGAGATTTAACAGTCAACATATTTGAATGTTAAATAAATATAAATATTCTGATGTTATGTATGCATATATATTGATATACATATACAGCCGTCCATAACTGCATTTATGCATCTTTGTAAAATTACTAAAGTTTATAAATGGTAGCGAATCCTTCCAATCAACACATGTAAAATACAAACTCCACGTCTCTTTATAATTACTATCCACAGTTTATGATCCTCAATTCTCAAATATCTCCGATCAACCCCCTCAGTTTATCACTCTCCTAAGACCTTGACCCTCTGCTTAAATGAGATACTTATTTGTGATTAGATTTTGTATAGAGTGTATCATTTTTTCCCTTTTTGTTTTGTATAAACAACTAATGAATGGGAAATGATATTGTTTATGCTATTTGATTAATGAATACTGGTTGTAATAACAAATCACAAATAATACATTTACATGGAAAATTTAGGATCGTAAGAAGCAGCCAAATCATTTGATTGCAATCAGACAAGAAATGCTAAAACATTGCAGTAAAAAATGTTTTGTTTACGACAGCAAATCGTTGAATGTTATAAACATATGCACAGATATATTTCTCATGAATGCAAGCCCAGTGGTAAGTATAAATACGCTTTAATATAAATTGTAATGCGTATAACTGAAACATTGTGTTGTTGATTTAATAGTGTAAATATATAAGATAACTAAACCTACATTTTCAGATACCTCCTGAAGTGAACCGGCTGTTTGATGACAACTCCAGAAAGAGGAAGAATGAAACTTGAAAAGAGAAACGACTGCTATCTGAACTTTTCTGGACATTACTTTTATCTGGACATGAAGACGGTAGCCAGACACGTGCACCTAATAAAACACAAGGATGCAGCGTAGAGTATCGATTAGAGCTTCATCGAATATTTCAAGTCTTTTGATAGTCCCAATAGCGGTTATAATTTGAAGTAAAAGCATATAATTCTCAGAAAAATCTCTTCATTCGTACATTTTCCGAAATTTGAACGGAATTTGTCTCACCTTGTTACTATGAACCGGGAGGAAATCTGAGTTACTGGGTGAGCCCCGCCTAAAAGTAAAAGTCTGACGATTATTTTAGATCAGATCTTTTTTCCATGAGCACAGCCATATTCATATCCATTTCCTTTCCTCTACCTCCTCCAGCACCTCTTTCGTCACTTTTATCACTCTATTTCTTAGTTTTTCACGTGTAAATATCTATATATGAGTGTGTGTATGTAAGGTATTGTCTATAGGAAAATGCGGATATGTATGTACGTATGTGTAGATGTAATATTCCTATAAACATCTGCACGAATTATTTGCCCGTCGTTCATTTTATTTCACGATAATTATTTATAAGACATACCTAGACATATAACTACCGTCGCCTTAATCCAAAACAATGAATACATCCTTATTTCCCGCTTTCCTTTATTTCGCCTTTTTTGTATTTCCGTTTGTTTTTGGCTTTGCTCTTCTGTGTGACCAGATATAAATATTTGCATTTTTATCACAGAATATTTGCATTTTTTATCACAGCTATATATTACCAGCGAAACATGTTTAAACATTGCAATGTCCTAACCTTCTGGAAAAATATGCGTGGGTAATATATTTGACCACAGCTTTGTCCTTAATCTAATGGAAATGCATAATTTTTGACACACACGCGCACACAAACATACTTGCAAATATACACAAACTCATATATACAGATACACACAAATACGAAAACACATATACATACATACATCTGTTTATACACACACACACATCATCATCATCATCATTGTTCGACCGTGGTCGAGACAATGGAATTTACCATGCTGCGCCAGACTTCACGGTCCATCATAGCATTACGGAGGTCCTGTTGCTGGATACCTGTATCCCTGGAGATTACATCAGGGTAGGAAAGTGTGCGCCCTCTGGTATTGCGAGTAGGTGGCTTCCAGAGGAGAAGAGTAGAAATTGCCTCGTTTTCAGCTCTACAACAATGTCCAGCAAACTGGACTCTCCTACCTTTCACAAGAGATGACACAGGTGGTAGTTTCCCATATATTTGCATTTTGGTTGGATGACGCTTCCACGAGAGATTTTGAGCTCTCATAAGGAGGCGAGTGTAGGTTCCATCCAACCGCCTCTCAAGCTTCTTTGATAACGTCCAGGTTTCTGAGCCATATAGTAGAATTGGTTCGACTGTGGCTTTGAAGATTTCAAGTTTGAAGTCTCTACTTAGATTTGATGACCAGATCGTATGCATGCCATTACATCACACACACACACATACACACACACACACACACACACACACACACACACACACACACACACATTTCGTTCGAAGCTCTAACTCTCCAGTAATTTTACGTTTTAAAAATTTCTGGATGCTGCTGTTTTATGAAGTTCTCTTACATTGTTGATATAAATCATTAAAATTAAATCATACCATTTAGAAAAATTACATCCTATAGAAAGATTAAATATAAGATAAAACATATACCAATGATTAAGTAAGGTGCAAAATAATAAATAAAACGCATATCATACTGTATGTTTTCTCGCCCATCACGAACGATGGATAAGAATGTAGTCCTTTGAGAAACTAAACGAGTGAATAAATGTGATCGAACCCAAATCGTATGGATGTGTAGAGAAATTCTGAGATACCCTGCTATATGTACATCGGCATGTACGTATGCGTATACTAATGAATCTCGTGTGTGTGTGTGTGTGTGTGTGTGTGCATGTATACAGGGTGGAGATTTTGTGGTGTTCGTCACTGCTTACAATTATCTTTAAAACTCAGGTTTAATGTATGTTATAGATCTAATTTTTGACGCTGAATCCGAATTTGTTATTCATTTATTCCAGAAAAATTTTGCAAAAATGTTACAGGTGTTCAAAGTTTGATAGATTTTCAGATTTTTCAGCCAATCAGAAAACGGCGCGTTCGCTGTCTCTTCCATCATCAGGTGGGGAGGGGGCATCGGCATATTAAAACATTGCTAGAAATAACACTCAAACCATTGTTTCAAACAGACATTTATTAGAAAAATTCAAGAACGAAAGTTTGCAATATACTCTAGGAATTTATAAACTAAACTATCTGACCCCATGCCGTCAAAATTGACGGCTCCCTTCCTTCTGTATTCATATATCACTCCATTCTTTCTCATTCATATTTTTGACGGAGAAAAGGTATTTTTATAGTAGAATATTATCTTTCTCGTATCTCCTTCTCCTCCTTATGCACATGCACAGTGTCTTTGGTTACTCTGGGAAAAGAGATTTTGTCACGGTGATATGCAGAATAGCTGCTTCTGATAGGCTAAGATACCCAAATTTTGCAAATTTTAAACACTAATAACTTTTTAAACATGGATTTATATGAAAAATGATTTTTATCTTCATAAGTAGTATAAAAGCTTCACCCATATATAAAATTTGAAAACAATTCAAACAAAATTGTAAACACTGATGAAAAGAACAAAGATCTCAGGGTGGTCGCTAGAGAAGCGGAAAATTATGTATGTATAATTTTCCTCTAGAAAAGCGAAAAAATGTGTATGCATATATATATATATACATAGGTATGTATATATGCATTTATAAATATGTGTATACATAATAATAAAAGGTAAAATTAAATAATCAATCAATAATTAATAATTTTACCAAGTAGTTCGGTATGTTAAAATAACAATTACTGGTAAACTTATTCAAATATTCTATAATTATAAGCATAATTATAATTAGATGGCGCTTGGTCGAGTACGTATGTTAATTATCAGTGCTCTGAAATATATAATTGAAATACTATATTGAAGATGGGAGTAAGTGAGTAGAAATATGATTTTACATCTTTTTACATCTCTTTAACCCAGAAACACGTATATAGTTAATCACAGCCGGGTGGATTCGTTTTTTTTTTCTCTTTCCCTGCGCGAAACTGCTATTTCTAATTTTGGGTATGTTGTGAAGCAATTTTTCGTGAACCGTAATTGTAACTATGATTATAATTATAGAATTTTTTGTATGTGTATACATATGAAAGTTTTCATCGTGTTGATAATATAAATCGGCATTTCACGAATATTCCAGTTTTCTAGCAACCACCCTTTATATACTGATTTTTCACACATACACATATAATTATATATACAATACAACGTGTATGTGATTATATTTTTGTATATATATTTGCATATTTCTACATACATGCATTTATCTGTATAGAAGAGATGCAAAGTGAAGAAGAAGAAGAAGAAGAAGAAGAAGAAGAAGAAGAAGAAGAAGAAGAAGAAGAAGAGAAGAAGATGATGATGATGATGATGATGATGATGATGATGATGATGATGATGATGATGATGATGATGATGATGATGACGCTCATGATCGTGATGAGGAGAATAATGTCGAAGTAATAAATCGAAGAGAAAACAAAATGTAGCTGAATAATAATAATAATAAAAAAAGTTACAGGGTATATGTAAGAGAAAAAAATTGATATAGATAGGCAATTAGAGAATGAAAAAGGAGAAAACAGAAAGTAAGAAGAAAAGAAGAAAAAGGAGTAGACATGAAGGAAACAAGAATATGATTAAGAAATTTAAATGACATGCAAGTTAAAACGAAAGAAAAAAAATACGAAAATAAGGAGAGAACAGCCTTGACAAGAATAGATATTGTAGAAGAGAAAGAGGACGTTGTCAAGACGGCTAAATACATATCTATGCGGTTTTTTTTCTTTTATTTGTTTACTTTTTAAGCAGCTTCTAAAACCAATCTATTTGATGTTCCATACTAACTACCATGCTCTTTTATATATTCCTTATCTCCATGTTATTAGGTGTTTTCTTTGAGAGAACACGCGGCAAAACCATTGCTGGAATAACTATTGTTTCTGTCACAATACGTATTCGCGCTTACAGAATTTCAGATAACTCCAGTCTTATGCATTCCATTCTTCTAATTCTATATGGAAAAGAATAACTTTAATTAAATTTCACGTCAAAATCGAATCTATCCTGTCTGTACACTGTATAGTATTATACAGCATCTTTCGAGAACAAGCGGATAAGAAGCTGAAAGAGAATCACCGAATCGTTTATGTAATAACCGAGCCGAGGATATGCAGACTCGACGTTGGCAGCAAACATACGTACGCCCTTGCTCACACATATATACACGTATGTGCGTATATATACATATATATATATATATATATATATATATAATATATATATATATATATATATATATATAATTATATATATATATATTATATTCACACAGACATTATTATATAAACACACACAGACACACTTATATATATAATGTATGTATGTGTGTGCGAGTGGGTTTGTGTTTAAGGTGCGTATATATACATGTACACACACACACACACATATATGTATATATATATATATATATATATATATATATATATATATATATATATATATATATATATATATTATATATATATATATATATATATATATTAAAATTCATTTTCCACCAAGTCATGATAGAAATAAATTAACGCTAAACTGAGCATAGAGTCAATCCTGTTTTATAGAGCACATGTTTCTTTAAATTTTACAAGCGGAGTGTAGCAGTGAATCTGAAGATTGAATTGCTAGAAGGCTATTACGACAAAAAATTTTCATCCCGCTTTTTCTAAATATACTATATACATATATATTATATGTATGTATATATATATGTGTATATACCCGCACACACATGCACTACTTGTATATATTTGGAATAGCTGATTCAATTCTATTTCAGAGGTAAGGCGAATATGTGACATTGGTAAGCAGGAAGAACTGCAAAATATGTATCTGTCCCATAGGTAGCCTCTTCCGGACCTGTTTTGTTTCGTCTAGCTTTGTAAAGTATTGTGCTCTTTTAACACAATGTATCCATAAATGAATTTCTACACACATACATTAAAAATGTTGAATTAATATTGGCTCATAAGGATACCAAGGTTCTGTGGCGTACATATCCCAAGATGAATGGGATATGTCTGTGTGATCTGGATCAACGTGAAATGGAGTGTTTTGCTCAAGAAGAACGCATCACAATGTAGGAAGCAAAAGCACTATCTTATGACCATGCGTAGAACACCATATCCACTATGCCACGTCCCTCACATCGGTATACATGAACACACACACACAAGTATATACATAGGTATGTATGTATGTATACATACATACATATATATATATATATATATATATATATATATATATATATATATACTCAAAATAAGCAACAAGGATAACCAGAGGTAGTGCAGTACGATCGTTTCATGCGACTCCATTTAATTGAACAATGCAAACATTACATCAATTTAAAATGATACTATAAAATTATACTAATGTGTAGCATTTAATTAAATTGTGTTTTCTTGTGCAGCTGAAGATTGCTCTACATTTTAAATTCATGTAATGTTTGCATTGTTGAATTAATTGGAGACGCATGAAACGACCGTATTGCATTACCTCTGGATATCCTTGTTGCTTATTTTGATTTTTGTCACCCCATTTTGAAATATATGGATAATACCATACTAAATTCTGGTGCCTCTAACATAAGTACCATATTCAACTGAATCTAAATTTTTACTTAACTTATATATACATATATATATATATATATATATATATATATATATATATATATATATATATATATATATGTTGCCCACAGGAGGTTAAACATAGAGGGAAATTAAAGGACAGACAAAAGGATTAAGTCGATTACATCGACACCAGTGCATAATTCGTACTTATTTAATCCGAAAGGATGAAAGTCAAAGTCGATGTCGATGGAATTTAAACTCAGAACGTTACGGCAAACGAAATTCCGCTAAGCATTTCGCCCACCATGCTAACGTTTCTTCGAGTATGTATATATGTATATATATATATATATATATATATATATATAGAGAGAGAGAGAGAGAGAGAGAGAGAGATCGCCATGTTGATTCGTTAGCTACTGCACGCATTTTTTTTCTCTCCTTCTTTCTGTGTTTTTCTCTCTCTGTGTATCTTTCTGTTGAAGAGCGTAGGCTCGAAACGTTAAAGACTTGTTTTATTTATATTTCCTGAGCGCCATACTAATACAATTGTTCGTTTGTTTTCCACCTGCCTTCGTCTTTTGTTTATTTTCATAAAGCCTCCCGTTATATATATATATATATATATATATAATATATATATATATAATATATATATATATATATATATATATATATATTCTACATGTATCTACAACATGTGTCTGAGGCAAATTTCCCTTAACTTTAATAGACTCGTCACTCGGAAATCAAAATAGATGTTTGATGCATTGTACTGCCCCGTTCGTCAAGTAAAACCTACAATTGTTCCGCCGTCCTTCAACCTCCATATTTTTTACTTATTATTTATCATGATAAATATATGTATTCAATATAAGTAACTTATTATACTCGAAACGAACGAAGTTGCACCCAGCCAGCCAGCCAGTCAAACCGCATATAGGCATAGCCGGCTGGTTTTGCAAGTGCCTACTTTCGTGTTCAGTTGTTCTGCGTCATAAGTTGACCAAATGTCTTTTGCTACATCTCCTGACACCACCAATACAGTGCGAGTGTCTTGATATGTATTCGTCGTAATAAGTATGCGTCTTCCCGCTTGTTTCCAGTAACTGACAACCGCAGTTGGTTTATTTAGCTATCCGTAACTTAAAAGTTCTGCAAAATCAAACGATAAAATAAGTGTCACATATAACAAATAAATATCTTGGACGTTTTTCTTCACTAAACTTCTGAGAATATACTTGTCTATAAGTATATATGAACAAATACGTGCATATTATACATACATACGTGCATAAGTACATATTGAGAGGTGGGCGCATGTGTGCGTATTTGTTTGTAAGCTTAGATATAGGTGAGAGTAATTGACATTCCATTTCTTCGAATTTTATTCATTCCTTATCCAATATATTCTTCTTCGTATTTCATACATCTTACTATTATCCACTTGATAGTCAAAAGATCTTTACAATAAAACCCATTTATCATACGACAGCTGCTACAAATACAGCTTCAGCAAAGCCCATCAATTACTACAGTACAATGATGATAAGATATACAAAATCCATTCAATCAACCAACTAACCAACCAGGCAACCATCTAAATAACCAGCTAGCCAGAAAAATAAGTCAACTAACGACAAACGTAATCAGAGAGTCAGACCTCGAATTATTTTGCGATGTTGGCAAAAAATATATTACACTGCAGTTCATATTATTTTGTAAATATTAAATAAATCAGACGTATGGATTTTAAAACTGAAACTTTGACAAAAGTTTTGTAGAAAACACAGCACTTTAGTACAAACTACAGACTTCAATTAATATTCTGGAGAAAGATGGTAAAATTCAAAGTCGAATACTATGGGATTTTAAATAATCAACTGAAGCTGACAACAATAATTATCATATCAACATAAACATCAATAAAGAATTGCTTCGAATTTAACTTAAGATCAGTATATTTGAGAAGATTTTAATCGATATTATCGATATCCAGTAGTTCGCTAGTATTTTATCGACCCTGGAGGGACGAAAAGAACAGCTGACTTTATCGAGATTTGAATTCAGAATGAGAACAGCTGTTTGGTAACTTGCCCAGTACCCAAAAGACTCTGCCTCTTAACATGAGCAGTAGCAGCAACAACGACAATGGTGGTGGTGGTGGTAGTGGTGGTGGTGGTGGTAGTGGTAGTAGTAGTAGTAGTAGTAGTAGTAGTAGTGGTGGTGGTGGTGGTGGTGGTAGTAATTCAAATTTTTGAACATTGCCAGCAAGATCAGGTGAGGATGCAAGCCGATCACATCAACCCCAGTGCACAACTGGTACTGATTTTATCGATCCGAAATAAATGAAAGACAAGGAATTTCACTCAGGGCATAAAGACGGACGAACTGCTACTAAGAATTTTGCCCGGCGTGTTAATTAATTGAAAAAAAAACCCGGAAAAATAATCCAGAATCCTTGTCCGGTAT
>NC_042999.1:40359409-40361909 GCF_006345805.1 Octopus sinensis | reverse complement strand
AACAAAAGCTGAAAAAGCTAATCTCCCATTCCTCTGAGGGAATATTTTGATTGAGAACATTTGCTTTGAAATACGTGAAGTCGTTTTTACCTTCGGGACACAGCGGAAAATTTTCCTGAAATTCCTATACAACCAACCATTTTTTCTCACATGGAATTTCTAACAAGCAGACTACATCATACACTGTTCATTTATCTCATCAGAAACAATCAATTTGTTTTGTCGACCAGTTTTTTTCGGAGATGTTTTTATTTATGACAGTTTGAAATTACTAGTACTACCAGAACTAATAGTACCTATAACATTGCTGTACTCACCGCAATCAAACATAATTCCCATAGTTGAACAAGTTCATATTACTAATCCCCAAATGGCGCATATAATTGTGTGTTTTTTTTGCTCTGGCGTACGCATTTGAACTGCTCATTGGAAACACTCCAGGGAAGTTTTTATTTGATCAGGCAAAAATGCATTTCAGACCTTGCCTCGTAAACAATAACTCTGTTTCTTTCCTGAAAGTAAAGCTTTTTCGTATGCCTACAAAAACCACAGAAGTCACTCACATTCTATCACCCACCCAGAAGCGGATTACTCTTAGAAAGATGACTAAAGATCATGACTAATAATATGAACATTCAGAACATTTTTTTTATCACCTAATAGGTTCCATGTTTTAAGCGCAGGAGTGGCTGTGTGGTAAGTAGCTGGCTTACCAACCACATGGTTCCGAGTTCAGTCCCACTGCGTGGCACTTTGGTCTAGTGTCTTCTACTATAGCCTGAAAGAAGCCCGTCGTATATATGTATATGTATGTATATGTGTGTGTGTGTTTGTATGTCTTTGTTTGTCCCCCAAACATTGCTTGACAACCGATGCTAGTGTGTTTACGTCCCCGTCACTTAGCGGTTCGCCAAAAGAAACTGATAGAATAAGTACTAGGCTTACAAAGAATAAGTCCTGGGGTCGATTTGCTCGAATAAAGGCAGTGCTCCATTATGGCCGCAGTCAAATGACTGAAACAAGCAAAAGAGTAAAAGAGTAATCCATCTCGCACAGAGATAGCTTCCTCATAAGAATGCGTTCGGGGTGTAGATCAATTTCTTTCTTTTATTTGTAAAGATGATTTATCTCGAACCATTATAGAACTGTTAAACTAAGAAAGGCAACACAATATCTTTATAGTTAACTTTGAATCTTTGATGCTTATATACATTGATGAATTCCCCGCCTCCAGTGATCAAAAGTTTTACGAAAATATATCTCATAAATTATATGTATCTTGAGCATATAAATCATATAACTTATATGAACCCAAATTGAAACTAGGTAATAAAACTTGAATTCCTGAAATATCATAATTCTTGACCAGATCAACATTACATGCTCTATCCTTCCACGTGTGTCTATATATGTTGCGCTTGTAATGTGTGAATAAAGTATCTGTTATAAATGTGACTTAAGAGGCGTCCAGTTCTCAGGTGCATAAACTAAGGTAGGAAATACCCATATTTCTGGAGTAAGTAGTCTTTCGTTCAAGAATTGATGCTGCAACTTACAAAGGCTATTACGTGCTTTAGATAACCTACAATATCGTCAACCAGAGAAGTATTTAGATTAATTCTCATACTCCGATTATTGGAATTTGTTGAAAGAATATCGGCAGGTTGGATGGATTTGCTTACTTTTCATTAGTTACACATTGGATTATTCTATCTTATATGTGATTATGATGAGATCAAATGCCTTATCAGCTTGGAGAAATATTGAAGCAATTAATTGGTTATCTTCACAAGATATTGTCATATCTGCTAAACTAAACTATCAGCTAAAAATATACCAAAATATATATTGCCTTATTTTATGTTTTTGCACTCAGGTTTTATCGGTTGGGTAATTAAAATCTGACTCCCCTGTCAGAGCCTTGAAAACTGTTATCAAAGTTGATTAAGAAAGGATGGGTAACCTAGAATGACAAAGTGATAACGCTTCTTAGTACTATTATTGACTCGGTGAGACTGAAATACTTTTTCAAATGAGATAACTGCAGTTTTTATAAATATCTCAAAGGAAATAATTATTTTGCACGATATGAAGAACTTCGTATTCTTTAGTACTTTTCAGAAAGTTTTTGGAGTTTCCATATCGACTAACTTAGGAAAAACATCAGCAAAAACAAAAACAAAAAAAAAACTTAATTCTTTCTCCCCCATACATCGTCTGTCCCCTTATCAAAGTGTTTAGCAAATAATATATATATACATTATTTACATTTGACTGATATTTGTCCACATCTTGTTTGTTGTTATCACAACATGAGAACAAAAATCCGTCAAATGTAAATAATGTAAATAATGTACATAATTCCTCATCTCTTAAATATAGAACTGCATTAAATGATATATAATAATGAACTACTCTCTGATTTAGCTAAAGTTACATTGAGACTTATTTCAATTTTTTTCTGCTATGTAAGTAAACAATACCTTAGGATAGAAAAAGG
>NC_042999.1:40346909-40354409 GCF_006345805.1 Octopus sinensis | reverse complement strand
TTCGTTAGTGTTTACAAACACACTGCACACATTCAGAATACATGTGTATATTTATGTCTGCAATAATATAAGTCATGATGATTATATATAGTCTTCCATCATATTGCATTTATTTTATAATGTAAAACGACTACATTAATAATAATCTTTCACGAATGCATACAAAACAGACGTCGTACATCCATTCTTACACATACCTACAGATATGAAAAAAAAGATATAAAGAGTATTTGAACCACAATAACACACACACAAACACACACGCGTACACACACGTTAACACACACATACACACATACGTGTAATATATATATATATATATATATATATAAACAGACAGACATAAATCTATCCATATTCGTGACTAAGTATATACATAATATCTATCTATCTATCTATCTATCTATCTATCTATCTATCTATCTATCTATCTATCTATCTATCTATCTATCTATCTATCTATCTATCTATCTATCTATCTATCTATCTTTCTCTCTCTTTGTATATATATATACATATATATGTATGTATGTATGTATGTGTGTGTGTGTAGATATTCATCAACATACGTATATATATATATTTGTTGTGAGTGTCTGCATATGTTTGAGCAATTATGTATATATGCATCAATCTATCTGTCTCTCTATCTATCTATATGTGTGTCTGTCTGTGTATTTGTATGTATTTACGTATGTATAAAATATCGGTATATGTATGTATATATTATATATATATATATATAATATATATATATATATTAATATATATATATATATTATATATTTATGTTTTTGTGCGTGTGTGTATATGTATATATATATATATATATATATATATATATATATATATATATATATTATATATATATATATATATCAAAGAAACATTGGTTGTTTTCTATTGATATTTCTATTAATTGTTTTCGTGCAGGTAAATGGCTTTCAATGTGTTGCTAATTTGTCTTGTTGCCTGCAGAACACTTAAATATTGTTGTGGATATTTTTGGAGTTGTATTTTCAGAACTATATTTAGTTAAATGTTGCAGTCATATGTGACCCAACATCTCTCCTTTCAGTGCAAGTTAGATTCGGAGAGAAACGTACTGCATGGAAGCTGACTGAACGTTTTTATTCTTGTTTATTTATTCTTTTCTAGCAATCAACCGAAAACGTAGACGCAAAAACACGATCAGCTACAAAGAAAATCACACACACACACACTCACACACGCACATATATATATGTATATATATATATATATATATATATATATATATATATATATATATATATATATATATATAATATATATTAGTATATATGACTACAGCCACTACACACATTTTTTTCTTTCCTTGTTTCTTTCTGTGATCCTTTCTGTGGAAGAGCGTAGGCTCGAAACATTATAGACTTTTTCAATTCCTGAGGGTTATACTAATACATCTGTTTGTTTTCTACACCATCTGTCTTCGTCCTTTGTTTTTTTTTTTCGTGAATTCTCCCTATATATATATATATATACATATATATACAGTTAATCCAAACAAGAAAACACAAAAAACACAGCAACGCAAGGACGTGGAACAAATAAAGTATTATTGGACGCTCAGGAAAGAAGGGAAGAAGGAAGGCTTAACGTTTCGAGCGGAGCTCTTCGTCGGAAACAAAGGAGAAGGATAGATCCCGGGAAGGGAAGACAGAGGAAAAAAAAATGCTGGCGGTGCTCACGAGGTCTCATATACATATGGATTTAGGTAATCCAGGCGTGTATCTCTCACCATTTCGGGCGGGCACGAAATTTTGGCAATCGAATTGTATGGAGAATAAAATCACCAGATAGTGCCTACTTAATGCACCTAGCATTCCTTACAAAATGTAGTTCAGTTGAAATACACAAATTATGAGTTGAGTCCATTCATTGCAGAGAAAAATGTACACAAACATGATATGACCATCGTTTCAATTCTAAGTCAAATGATTTTATCAAGCATCATAATGCGTTATATTACTAGTTCATAAATAAATTATCTATTAATCGTTTCTTCAGACTAGCTACAAATGTAACAACATGAAGCGTCTGGGTTTATATCTCCTGATTCACTCTGTAAAATACAAATATTTCTACTATATGCACAAGGCCCGAAATTTTGTGGAGGAGTTAAGCCGATTACATCGACCGCAGTACTCATCTGGTTCTTAATTAATCGACCCCGAAAGGATGAAAGTGAAAGTCGGCCTCGGCGGAATTTGAACTCAGAGCGTAGCAACAGGCGAAATATCGCTAAGCATTTCATCCCGCATGCTAACGATTCTACCAGCTGAAAGATTTGTTATGTCCCCTATGTGTTATGTCATGCTGTGTATTAAATGTAGTCCAAAAGATGTGTGTATTAATCTGCGGTTTTCTCCGTTTTCAGATTATTTGTATATATATATATATACAAATAATCTGAAAACGGAGTAAACCTCAGATTAATATTGTTATTGTTGTGGGTAAGGGAGATAACTGTTCAGCTTTCGGTAATGGCTGGGGATTATATATGTGTATAGAACAGAAACAGGTTTTAAAAACCTTGTTTAGTAGTGGATTTATGTACAGTGATGTAATCGTGAATTGAAATATGGAAAAACATAAAAGTTGGTTATACGTGCATATTAAAACTTGTTTTGTATTTTTCAATGAAAAAAGTTTCTTTATTTAAAGGTTCTAGTTGAGAGATTGCGTCTTTGCACTGGTAGAAAGGGAAGACTGTGAAATTTGGTTTGATGTTTTCTGCACATTTTTCTATATGTTCACTGAGAGGAATTTGTCTGTATTGCGTTAACGGATTTGCTCCTTATGTAGAGTGATTCTCTTTCTCAAGGTCATACTCGTTTGTCCAATGTACTGGTGTCCGCAACCCGAGCAGGTTATTACATAAATTAGGTTCTCAGAGGCACTGGTGAAACTAGTTTTAATTGTGAACCTCTGTCCTTGTTTGAAAAGGAAATCCGAGCCTTCAAGAAGGTTGGGGCAGGTTCCACAGTTTGGGCGTCCACAATTTTCAACCGTTGGTCATGGAAAATGTCAGTACTACCCATGCATTAGGTTATTCACTTAGGTTCGAGCCTGTAGTTTCTATGCCTGCTGCGGCTCTCCTCCTGCTTAACCGGACATCACGAATCATCCCCTTCAGCAACTGCGCAGCGTAAAATACATACATCGCACACACACACACACACATACACACACAAACACATGTATGTATGTATGTATATATCTGACGATATGTGTAAATGTTTGTAGAAAAGAACACATTATCTAATTCTACTAAAGAAAAGAAGCAATATGAAATTGAAGAGAAATATACGTATACAAAATACGGTTAAGACAAATTCTTCATTTATGAACATTTATTTCGAATCGAGAGCAGGAAAGCAGGAGCCTACTGGCAAATAGAGACTAAATCGCGTGAGAAGATAACATAGGATATATGTCGCATTATATAGTTGCATTACCTCCTTTAAGACCATCATCTAAAAGATTCCTTTAAAGCTCCTTCACTGCTCTGAACAATAAATTATTTCGGTCACTTCCTCTTTACTTTCGTACTCTACGGCATTTCCTTTTCTTTCTTTGTAACTTGACATAGGTACCGTACAAGGCAGTGAAGAAAACCTCATGCGCAGTATAGAACCGAGAGATGAAGTACCACGACACATAATAATCGGACATCAGTATTGTAGGAAAGATAATTTCTGTAAACGTTATACAACGTGCAAAAGAAAGGACAGGTATAGTTTAGCTATCAATTCTTTCACTCACTGGACTGTGGCCATGCTGAAACAACACCTTCGAGTGTTTATTCGAACAATTCGAAGCAATATTTACTTTTAAATCTGCCATATATTTCATCAGCCCCTTATGCCCCGAAGGTTACGTACTTGGACATAAACTGTCCAACGCCGGTTGTCAAACGGTTGTGGGAGACAAAAACAAAGACATGTCATAACAAAAATAAGCATAATAATTATAATAATGGCTTCAAATTTTGCTACAAAGGCAGAGTTTCACCGGTAACTTAATTTGCCTTTCACCCCCGAAAAGATGAAAGGCAAAGAAAATCTCTGGAATTTGAACGTAGCGAAGGGCAAAATACCGCTAAGCATTTCACCCAGCGCAATCACGATTCTGCCAGCTCGCCAACTTCATACTACTACTACTACTACTACTACTACTACTACTACTACTACTACTACTACTACTACTACTACTAATAATAATAATAATAATAATAATAATAATAATAATAATATTAATAATAACAATAATCTTTTCTACAGCAGGTACAAAGCCTGAATTTTGTTGGGAGGGGTATATTCGATTCCATCGATCCCAGTGCCCAATATCTCGGCGGAATTGGAACTCGCAGAATGGATTTGGTACACAGAAACTGAAAGAAGCCCGTCGTATATATATATGTATGTATATAAATATATATATATGTATGTATGTATGCATGTATGTATGTATGTGTGTACGTTTGTATCCCCAACATCGCTTGACAACCGATGCTGGTGTGTTTATGTCCCGTCACATAGCGGTTCGGCAAATGTGAGTGATAGTAAAAGTACTAGGCTTACAAAGAATAAACCCTGGGTTCGATTTGCTCGACTAAAGGCCGTGCTCCAACATGACCGCAGTCAAATGGCTGAAACAAGTAAAAGAGTGCTTAACACGTTTATCTCTCCTTTGCTATCCATAACGAAAAACTATTCAAAATACGATGCTGGGAATATATTTTTGGCGTAACTGCACATCCACAAGAAATGATGTGTTCAAAAATCGCATAGAGTTGGTTATTAAGTATACACGTTTCGTAAAGGAAATTGCTATTTTACTTCTTTTATCTATGTATAAACTGTGTTTATAAACAAGTAAACCTGTTTATCATTGATTCATTTAACGCTGTGTTTATTTTGTAACCAAATCCCCGCGTAAAACGTGGATAGATGTATTACATATGATTAGCTGTACTTCTGTATATATGTCTTATTCCATTATACTTATTTTAGATTTTCGTCACACCCTTCTGACCTAGTTTTCCATTGATTAATCCCTGCCAACGACTATTTAAAAAAACCATTTCTTTTTTTTTGTATGTATTGGGTTATTTCTTTATTATTCTAAATTACAGAATATCAACAAAAGTGAATACAACAATTACTGGAAGTATTCATTGTTACAAATATAGGTTAAACAAGTAGTAGGAAGAAGTATTGGTGATAGGGTCTTTCCTAATAGATTCATTAATATATAGTACTTAATGCAGTGATGTTGCTTTTTTTTTTTCAAATATTTTACGCTGTTGATAGTGATGTTGAGTGTAATAAAAGAAAAGTTATTATGCTCTGTTTATTGATTTTAGAACTGAAATCGATGTTGTTCTAGGATTTCATAGCCCTGATCGACTATATTTTCATAATATATTTGTGTTTATGATTAAGGAGACGGATAAAAGGAAACAAAAGTAAAAAGCGTACTTACCTACCTAAGTTGTATTGATATATTAATATGAGAATTACTCTCTCGGAGGAAATCATTATGAGTTGAAAATAATAGTAATAATGATAGTAATAATAATAGTAATAATAATAATATAATAATAATAATAATAATAATAATAATAATAATAATAATAATAATAATAATAATAATACATAAATAAATAGACAAAAAACCGTAAAAGGAGCAGCAGCAAAGGAAAAACAATGATAAAGTCATGAAGTCAAACAAAATATAGTCAACATCAAATCCACCACCGCTATCACCACCACCACCGCCACCAACACCAACAACAATAACAACAGCAACAGCATCAACAATGTCTCTAAGAGCAACAATAACTGCTTGCCGAAAAAATATAAACCATTAATGTCTTATTTTGCTTCAGAGAAAATTTTTCGTGTCAATTTTTTTTTGTTTTTCTCTGTTTCTGTTTTCTTTTAATGAAAACTTAAAAGATGAAAAAAAAAAACAACACAACAACGAAATAAAATCAATTAATATTCTCACACAATAACAACTGCTGCTGCTGCTGCTGCTACCACTACTACTACTGCTACAAGTACTACGACTATTACTATACCTGCTACTATCATCGACCCCTTCCACCATCACTCCTACAACTTTTCCTGCCACCGCCATCAACACCACCAACACCCATTCCTCCTCTTCCTTCGTCTACTACTACTACTAATACTATTGACCACCGTCACCACCACCACCACCACCACCACTACTACTACTACTACTACTACTACTAATAATAATAATAATAATAATGATAATAATAATAATAATAATAAAAAAAAATGAACGAACTACTGAGTCTGGTTTAATGGCCTACCAATATACACTATGAGTTTCTTTGCCCTAGGAGTCGGGAAGACACTCGGCAAGAAATGGAAGAAAATTTGAAAGAAGAAAAATAAAGTAATAATGATAATAATAATAATAATAATAATAATAATAATAATAATAATAATAATAAAGTTTGCTTATTGATCGACATGAGTTTCCCCTGTGATCATAATATCTCAGCGAAAGAGTTTGACAAGCTCAGAAAATATAAAGACCTACTCATTGAAATTGAGAAAATGTGGCATCTCAAGGCGGTTACAATACCAGTGATCGTAGGAGCACTAGGAATGATCAAGAAGGGAACCGAAAATTATATGAGAATGATCCCTGGCTTACCATCCCTGCAAGAAGTGCAAAAGATTGTCTTAACTGGTACATCACACGTATTGAGAAGAGCATTGTCGATGTGAGAACTGTTGCTGCTCATGTATTTTAATTTAACTTAAAAAAAAAAAAATGAACGAACTATTGAGTTTGGTTTTATGGCCTACCAATGTATACTATGAGTTTCTTTGCCCTAGGAGTCGGGAAGACACTCGGCAAGAAATGGAAGCAAATTTGAAAGAAGAAAAACAAAGTAATAATAATAATAATAATAATAATAATAATAATAATAATAATAATAATAATATAAAAATTGTTATTGCGGCTGCGAATAACAAAGACAAACAAAAAAAAAAAAAAACCAACGGCTAAAGAAATGAGCATTTATCGTTTAAATATATTGTATAGCAATATAAACAGAAAGTATCTTTAGTATAAATAAACTAATTGTAACTATTACTTGTATCTTTTCGGAAACTAGATAACTTCGAAAATTAACAGACAGAGAGAGACGAAATAAAAGTGACGATTGTGATGATGATGGTGATGATGATGATGGTGGTGATGATGATGATGATGAGGATGATAATAGTTACAAATTTTGGCTCAAGGCAAGCAGATTGATAGGGTGGGGGCTAAGTTGCTTACATCGTCTCCAGTGATCAATGGGTCCTCATATTATCGATCACGAATGATAAAAGGCAAAGTCGACCTCGGTAGAATGTAAATTCAGAACGCAAAAACGGACGAGATACTTCTAAGCATTTTGTC
>NC_042999.1:40336909-40344409 GCF_006345805.1 Octopus sinensis | reverse complement strand
GAGTTAAATTTCGTGTAGCCACCCGATAGCAATTTTTCTCCCCCCAGCCATTTTGTTGGTGGTATTACCCATTTTTTTCTGGACTTTTTTCACAGCTATAGCCCGTTCGGGATGGTGAGTGTTTGTTTGGAGTCTGTAGAGAAAACGTTAAACGTGTCTCAAAAAAAAAAAAAAAAAGATCATGACCTTCCAACTCGCCCAACTAAAAGACATGAAAAATTGTGAAAGAAGGTAAATAGGTACCGGCAGTGGGAGAAAGAACTCCCAGAATAAAAATTTAAACACCTGAAAGATTTTCCCCTCTATTCATTACTATATGTCGTTCGCTCTTCTTTCTTCATTGTTAAAATTAAAGAAGCTAGCAACGACTGATTGTATTTCAGTCTAATTGTGTCTGTAAATGACTGAGGCTTTCCTTTCTCTGTCTCTATCGTTTCACTCCTTTCCTCTACGGTTAAGAGAGTGAAGGTGTGTGGCTCAGTGGTTAGGAGTATTCGACCTCCGATCGTAAAGTCACGAGTACGATCCCTTGCGGCGAGCTGTATTTTTAAGCAAGGTACTCTACTTCGCCTTGCTGCAGTCCACTCTGTTGGCAAAAGTGAGTTGTAGCTGTAATTCAAAGGGGCCAGCTTTAACACATACTGTGTGAGGCTGAATCTCCCCGAGAACTTCCTCATGCATGTCTGTGGAGTACTCACTCACTTGCGCGTTAAATTTACGAGCAGACTGTTCTTAGATCAGTAAAACAGAAACCTCGTAGTCGTAACCGAAAGCTAAGACGAAATAATTGCTGTTCAGCTATGTATTCGCCGTCGACTCACGCTTAGTTTGATAACAATGGCCTGCGAATCGGTTTTTATCTGGGGGCTTGGCCTTCAGATCTGTGAGACCCATAAACGTCGTCGTTAGGTCCGAGTAACACTCATAGTGACCCTGCCAACTAAAATGATCTTCCTGCCCCTATGTAGGATCTGTTTTCATTTACTTTCAGTCATTTGAAAGTTTATCTTACTGCAGTCCAGTCAGCTAGCCAAATAAATTGTAGCTGTAATTGAAAGGAGTCAGCCTTGTCGTATTCTGTGTGAGGCTGAATCTCCTTGAGAACTACGTTTATGATATGCATGTCTGTGGAGTACACAGTCACTTGCTTGTTAATTTTATCCTCGTGTGGTAATGAAAAGTGAAGTTGACATCAAATATTTACTGTGTAGCAAACTTTCTTGCATCTATGTATCTACTGTCGTTCTCACTTTCTCTTTCACTTCCTATGTGTTCCTCCTCTCTCCCACTTTAATTTAACAATGTGTGTATATATCTATGTATGCACTTTTTTAGATCTATGTATCTACTTTTCTTGCGATGTGATAAACATTTCCAAAAAGAAAACGAACGCCGTCACCCCTCACTGTTTCATTCATTCGTTCTCTCTCTCTATCTCTCTCTCTCTCACTCTCTTACTTCCTCTCTGAAAGATTTAAAAATAACAAAATGAACGCCGCATGGTTTGTTAATTATTACCATAAAATATTGGGTAGAGAAACACAGAGAAGTGATCCTCAGGAGATTTTATGTAACCTTCAAACTAAGCGCAGTCAGCCTCATCCTCGAAAACAATACATTCCTTTTCAACGAAAAGAACTACCTCCAAATTCGAGGGACAGCTATGATGACACGACTTGCTCTAGGTTTTGCGAACTCAGCATTGGGATACTTGGAACAAACGCTCTATATAAAGAAACTGAAGAAAACTACGGTATGGCCTTTAGAAACATATAGAGGACTCATGGAAAAGATACCTCGAGGATTGCTTCCTAATTTGGACCAAATCCCTTGAAAATCTGGTAGAATTCAGCATCCTCCTCAACAATCTACACTCTAGTCTCAAATTCACAAGAGCAATGAGAAACACGCAATTACCATATCTTGACATAATGATAATTAAAAACAACACCACAATTACAACTGATATTCATTACAAAAGCACTGATACACACCAGTACCTACATTTCAAATCATGCCTCACACAAGACACAACATCCTGTACTGTCTAATCAGGAAAAATTGTACTCTAGTAGAAGATCCAAATAACAGGAACATACGACATATAGAACTCAAATGATTACTGCTGAAGCAAAAATTCCCTCTCCTGCTTATAGAAAATAAGCATACAACGAGCAAAAGAGTAACCTACAGAACAACTTACGGCAACACGAGGAAAGCGAGCCGTTCAACGGAACATAATACCATTTCAAGTACAAGATACACAAGATACACATAACCAAAATGTTTTCAACATCAGCAAAACAAATATGCCAAGCAAGAAACAAAGTGAAATTTTTTTAAAAATAACTAAAAATTTTTTTAAATAACTAATCAAGCACTTGTATTAAGCAGATAAGCAACCGCCCACCGTAAAAGAACTACTAACAAAGGCAAAATTCAACATCAATAGATAGCATAAGACATTCACAGCGACCAAATATAACGATAATAGATTTGGATCGTGTCAATACATGCATACTGGTAGATTTATTAGAACAAAAAATGGACAGATTTTCACAAATGCAAATATTAACTGCAAAGGCAGAAATTTGATGTACTGCTTAAAATGACCTAATTGTGAGGAACTGTATATTGGTGAGACAGGGAATGCATTATTGGAACGCTTACGAGTCCACAGACAACAAATCCGGAACACTAATGTTCGCTAGATTCCATTGAGCGAACATATAGAAACATGTGGCGAGAAAATGTTCCTAATCTTTCCTTTCTTACATGACTCATGTAGGAAAAAATTCTAATGCCAAATGTGCCGAAAATAGACAAATAGTCAATACCCATTATAATTTATTACTATTAACATGCGCCTCGAAACAAGCCGACAGAAATTTCTAAAAAATTCCGTTATTACCGTATTGGTCCCAATTTCAGAGTTATTCATAAGAATTTTCTCCTCGTCAGCGATAAACACGTAAGACATAAATGAAATACTTACTCATACCCATAGAAAAAGCAAGCACTATGTCATGAGCAGACCTAAGTACCCCAAATATATCCAAAATAGAAAATCTCCAGCACATCTCGAGACACGTGCGATTCGAACTAGAAACTTCCACAGAGTGAGAGAGTCCGGAAGTGAACACTATTAAATTTATATCTAATATAGGATAAAACTTTTCGAAAAAAAATTATCAATGGCCAGCATATTAAAAAAGACCTTTAAAGGTTAAATTTATAAATAACTTATAAAACTTCCGGAATCTCTCACTCAGTGAAATAATTAACCAACATTGGTTAATTTGTTTGTGTGTTGATCTGTGTTCTCCAATTTCTGCTTATACATACATACATACATACATACATACATACTACATACATACATACATACATACATACATACATACATACATACATACGAATATATATATATATATATTATATATATATATATATATATATATATATATATATATATATATATATATATATAATATATATATATATATATATATATATATATATATATCAGAGAGATGGGAAGGGAGAGATGGAGACAGAAAGATTGAAAGAGATCAAATAGAAAGCGTGGCAAATGTAGCAACTATGGGAGTCAAAGTATCTGGGAGAGAAATAAGCATAACACATACACACAACGAACGCAGCATGGTAAATGTCTGAGACGTTTGTGCACCAAGTATCATCACATTTTCGACAATCTATAACTGTTAAAAATTTACCAAGACTCATCAGATCCAAGGTTTATGTGGTAATATCAATACAACCTTATCATTATGTGTGGGTGTTTCCGCACGTGAGGGCTTGTGTCTTCGTGGGCTGTGTTTTTTTTGTTTGTGTGCATGAGTGTATGTAGGTGTGTATGTGTTTGAGAGTGTCTCTTTGCGTGTGAATATGTGTGATTTCGCGATGGTGTAATTGCGCATAAAATTCATCTTCACCTAATCGGATTTGCTTATTGTATTCTTTACGCGAAAAAAATAATAGTAATTAGGAAAGAAAATCTTATAGGAAAAACTAAACGTATAAAAATTAAGATCCATGGTGACAACTAGAGAAAACATATTTGTGCAAGCAAAAGATTGCAAAATGTTCTTCCATAGTGAAGTGTGTTGATGGTGGTGATGCTCTGATACAAAATAAAGTATTCAGATTTGAAGATTACTTCTGTGACTGTCTCTATGTGTGAGCATATTTCTGAGATTCTGTCGGATTCAGTAAGTGTTGCGACGAAGGAAATATAATGGTTACTGTCCAACACATAAATGTTTTATGTATTAACATCTTCAGTTCAATAATATTTTTGATGATAGCTAAAAAGATATGCGACTGTGCCATATAGTCACATATACACATATACGCACTCATTCACAGACACATACATACATTTATATATATATATATATAAATATATACATGCATACATATATATATATATATATATAATATATATATATTATATATATATATATATATATATATAATGTGAATAGAAAGATGAATAATCTTGTTGTAGATTAATCAAAAGTTTCGCCATGGGCTCTTAGGAGCATAGTTCGATTTGGTTTTGCTCCGCCTCTGTTCTGTTTTTGTTTCTCTAACGGATTTCCTTTTTTCTTCCTGAAGAGAAAGACACAATATGGTCCCATTATTCAATCGGATTTTGGTAATTTGTGCCTTTCGAAACACTGTAGAATGAAAATAAACGATTTCTGTTCAATCTGCGTTCAGCTCCATTTCTTCAATTCACAATAATGTTTTATATATATATATATATATATATATATATATACATATATATATTATATATACATATATATATATGTGTATATAAATATATATATAATATATATATATATATATATATATATTGACATCCTCTCAAAAGGGCTCAAGTTTACACCAACTCCACAGAGCCAACCTAAATGAAATCAAGGATAATATAACAGATTTTGCAGAAAATAAGACTAGCAAAGCATCAACTCAACTTTTCAATACTGAAGATGAATCACTAGTCAAGAACAAAAGTGAACACATCCCACACAGAGGAAGAAATAAAGATCTTGACGAATTCTGTAACCACATTGAGAACTTCCCCTACCATACTATACATAAACAGAAAGGTAACTCAAATTTTAACACTACACAATGGAAAGAACTGATAGAACTTCAAAATGATGAGGATATAACCATTAAGGAAGCAGACAAGGGAAATGCAGTTGTAATAATGGATACATCATACTACAGAAATCTTGTAATTTCCTTGCTTGATGACGACCTACATTATGAAAAATTACCAACTACACCCCACAAAAACTAATGAAAACTCTATCTTCACTAATTAAAACCCATGAAAAAGAACTAACAACCAAAGAGATTGACTTCCTAACAAACTTTAAATGCAAACCTAGCCTTTTCTATGGTCTGCCAAAAATTCATAAAAGTCAAATTATAAATGAAACCATTAAAAAATCACCAAAGACATACATACACACACCTAACCCGGGGGACCTAAAACTACGACCCATTGTAGCTGGCCCAACCTGTGAAACACACAGACTAAGTCTACTTATGGACATCCTCCTGAAACCCTTCCTTAAACATATCGATAGCCATATCAGAGATGACTTAGATATGTTAAACCACCTTCCAAAAAAAGCCAAGGAAGAAACAATCCTGGTTTCATTTGATGTAGTCAACTTGTATACCAGTATACCTCATAATTATGGACTGGAGGCAATACAATTCTGGTTAGACCAATTTCCGGAAGAAATACCAAAAAGGATCAGTAAAGAATTCATTACTAAATCAATTGAATTCATCCTACACAATAACCACTTCATGTTTGACAATACATTTTACCGTCAAAAATCCGGAATTGCTATGGGTACAAGGGCAGCACCAGTCATTGCGAACTTAACGATGGGGTACATGGAAATAATCATTTACCAGGAATCTTTATCAATCTTTGGAAATCCCCTCTCTCAAAACATAAAAGAGAACTGGAAACGATTCTTAGACGATTGTTTTATTCTCTGGAATGAAAACACAGATAAACTCCTAAAATTTAAAAACCTATTGAACAGCATAAACCCAAATATACAGTTCACAATGGAATACAACCAAAAGGAGCTCCCGTTCTTGGATATACTAATTAAAAGAATTAACCTTAAAATAGAAACAGACATTTTCTACAAAGCCACAGACGCCAAACAATACCTTCTCTTTAATTCATGCCACCCAAGACACACTAAAACAAACATCCCCTTCAACCTTGCAAGAAGGATATGCACAATAGTGTCAGAACAAAATACCAGGAACTTTAGACTGCAAGAACTCAAAAACACCCTAATTGACAGACATTACCCAGCTCAACTCATAGAGGATGGGATCAGACGTGCAACAGAAATCAACATAGAAACTTTAAGAAAAGTTCAACACAACAACACACCTTCCCCGAAAATACTACCTTACATATCTACATACAACCCCAGAAACAAAGAAGCCTTCACCATCATCACCCAGAATTTACCAATACTTCATAAAAACCCCAAATTAAAGGAAATTCTAAACATACACCAAATCATTAAAAGCTACAAACAGACTAAATCACTTAAAAAGATTCTCACAAAGGCAAAATTGTCTTCTGAAATTACGGATGCAAAAGTAAAAAAATGTGGTAGATCGAACTGTACAACATGTCCTAACCTGCTAGAAGGATCAGAATTCCTCTTTAAAGAGGGACAGAAATTCAAGATCAAATCTAACTTTACTTGTGCCTCTGAAAAGATAATTTATGTCATAAAATGCTCGGGCTGCCACCAAGACTACGTGGGTTCCACGGGTCTATCACTCAGACGTAGATGCACACTGCATCGACAACAGATTGCATTCCCAGAATATAGAATGATACCTTTTAGTGAGCACATTGAGAAATGCGCAAAGCAACTACTACCACAATTTTTAATCTTTCCATTTTACCAATGTGCTTTTGGATCATCAACACAAATTAGACTAAACAAGGAAACATTCTTCATTGAAAAGTACAAGCTCAGACTCAACCATCCGAACATACTGATACAGAGAAATTCACATTAAGGGAAAGGAAAAAAAAATTTTAAGCGATTATCTCCCTTACACCGGAAGAAATCACCCACTACCTTCCCTTATTTAGAACTCTCCGGAGCTTAAACACAAGGATAACTCTATTAAACATAAACATAACGTCACGAGAAATTTGAAAAGCTAAATGCGAAACCGGTCTTTCTATAAAAATTATGTCATTATAAAGGAAAAAAAAATTGTTTAAAAAATGTTCTAATATTCTTCAGACATATTGACGCAAATATATATATTTTCTAACATTTAAGCCTTCTGTCGTTTTTTCACTCTTTACTATTTTTTATATATTCACCCACGTGCTTTCACAAACCAACTTTCTTATCTATATATATATATATAGGCGTAGTAGTTCGTGTGTGGTAA
>NC_042999.1:40316909-40331909 GCF_006345805.1 Octopus sinensis | reverse complement strand
GTTAAGAATGTGAAGTTCAAGAAATACTCTAGAAGGTACAATATACATCAGCAGAAAATCAGAAATTAAATGACTACTTCAAGGAAGCTCCAGATATACTTATGCCAGCTGACCAAAAGTATATAAGTCTATGATTAGGAAGGAATTACTCAGGAAATATAGACACGCCCATAACAACACATTAAACATAATTAACAATACAGGATTACAAATCGCTAAAGATTTAGCTATAGCTGATGGAACCGAGCCATACGTCCCTAGAAAAGACTGGATTCTGTTTCAAGACCATAAACTTAACTTTCTTATTGGCCATTCAGTTAGATTGATTTGCCCTAAGTCCGATATAAGCATTATTAGTAAGAAAATCATTGATACAGTACTACCCGCCCTTAAGACTAAAATTAGATTAACTCACTATTCAGACACCCAAGAGGCGGTTGGATGGTTTAAGCTTCGAGAAATTAGCAAGAATATTAGATTCTTGGAATTAAATTTAGAGAGTTATTACGCCACTATTAACACGATCGTTCTGAATAAAGACCAGATTCATAGTATGAGAAATCCTGATTTGTCTCGATGCGAAATAAATATAATACTTGCTGCGCGAGCCACTTTAGTATATTTTGATGGTAGATTATGGAGTAGATTAGATAAAGAGAATGATTTTTATAAGGCAATGGTGTTATCAGGCTTAATAGGAATATATATCCTTTCATTAATCTAGTCTTTCTTTCCGGAAGTAACAGGGTGGTCTATATACGGACGACGCTTTATTCTTTCTGGACAGAAGCAGTAAGGTACAATTAGAAAGCCATAGGAAACATTTCTGTGGATTTTCTTTAAAATTTAGGACTATCGCAAACAGCAGTAGCTTTCTTCATTTGAATACAGGCCGTTGATAGGTTAAAATTATGCAAATACGATAGGTTTAACCCGAAATAACTTCTAAATTACGAAATTTTGTTTAAAAAATGTTGAAAGTAAACTGTGTTTAGTGAAGAAAATAATTTAAAAATCTATGAGAGAAACGGAAAAGATCCCTTTTCTTTCCAAGCAAGGAAAACTGTTATTTTAACGAGTTATATCTATTTATCACCCGGAGAGACATATATGCACCGCCGGATACTCCTGAACCAGTTGTTAAGTATCCCACTCGTATCGAAACAATTGTTGTGATTAATAATATAAGTTGTCGTATCATTCATCTTCCGTCTTTCATTTACACACATAAACACACATCCCCTCACACACACATATGTGTATGCATATATACGTATGTATATATTTATGCCCATGGATGTACATGTACACAACGCGCGCGCGCACACATACATATATATACTACGGCACTTCGTCGGTTACGACGACAAGGGTTGAAGTTGATCCAATGGACGGAACAGCCTGCTCGCGAAAGTAATGTGCAAGTGGCTGAGCACTCTACAGACACGTTCATACTTAACTTAGTTCTCGTAGAAATTCAGCGTCACGCTAAATGTGACAAGGCTGGCCCTTTGAAAAACAGCTACAACAGAAGCGGCAAGAAAGAGTGAGAAAAAGTTGTGGTGAAAGAGTACAGCAGGGTTCGCCACCACCAGCTGCCGGAGCTACGTGGAACTTTAGATATTTTCGCTCAAGAGACATTGACAACGCCCAGTCTAGGAATCGAAACCGCGATTCTATGACCGCGAGTCCGCTGCCCTAACCATTGGGTCATTGCACATCCACACACACACACACACACACACACACATATATATATATAAAACATATCTACCTGCTGGAAACAACAGTCAAAACTCTTATTCAAATCGCCGATATTATTGATTCTGTTATTAACGTTTTTAAATTTAACACCAGATAATAATAAAGTCAATAATATCTTCGCAAATATTTGTCTCCTGAATTATTTGCTTCGTATTGAAATTATTTTCACACTGGTTACTTCTAAGATTTAGTGCAAAACAGACCTGTTACAGCGCAGACTTCAATGTGACGGGTTCGGGCTTCGCATCATGGTAACACGTTTTGAGGTAGGCGGGGCCATAATGCCAGTTTAGAAACGAGTCCACGAAATTTAAAATACTTGAATATATGTTGAAAGATTGTATTCAGCCGTTTGCTCGCAGTTGTCTTTTTTGGCAATTTAAATAATAGTTTTGGCTGTAATTTCCAGCAGGTAGACATACCTGGTATGTCTTCTGATTAATTTTAATCCTTCAGCTATTTAATGTTTCTTTGAGCCTGCAATCGCCTATATTATTCATTCTTTTATTATCATTTTTAATTATTATACTAGATAATAGCAGAGTCAGTAATATCTTCACAGATATTTTTCTCCTGAATTATTTGCTCCGTATTGATATATACAAATTCACAGATGTTTATGCTGATATGGTGTCACCCTAGCAGTAGAAGGCACGCCGGAAAAAATGCTTAGCGATGTTTCATTCGAATTTTAGTTAACTAGATGAAATTTCGCCGAATTTTCTTTTCACATTATCATGGTCGATAAAATAAGAACCAGTTGATTGCTGGGGTCGATGTAAACGACAAGTCTCTCCCCACGAAATTCCAGGCCTTCTGCTTATAATAGAAATCATGACGATGATGATGATGATGATGATGATGATGATGATTATCATCATGATCATCATCATCATCATAATATAAGTACATGGTTGAATGCTTACAGCACAACTATAGCTGTCGATTTTCCCGATGCAATTGCTTTGCTATTTAGTTGATCTGTACTATCAATGCTACAATTTGTTATTGGCGTTGTGTTAACGCAGGATTTACTGAAACGGAAAAAAAAGAAGAAAAAAATACGTAGATTTTTGAAAATAAATATCATTCTCAAGTTAAATACTATTGAACAGCTAAATATTTTGTGCATTTATTGCTTTTCTCTCATCCAGCTGACGTCTATCGTATTTAATATTGATTTCTATATTTGGCACAAGGTCAGACATGTGTAAGGAAATAATATGGTCCATTGAATCGATTGCGTATCTACGATTTGATTTACACATGAACATTTTAGTCTGTAAGCATATTATTTATTGGTGAACATTTTCTACATAGCCGGGTACTGAAATGAAAGAGATTCCTTGGGGATCACATTTCGACTGCTTAAAAATCTATTTTGTTATTATAAATACATGTCTTTATATGTAATGAGCATGAAAACTGTATAATATATGAAAACATTTTATGAGGTCATTAGTTTGTTTGGAACTCAAATTCTGATTAACTTGCTCAGACTCCGTCGGAGCGTAGATTTTGTGAAGAGCATCTAAAATCTGGAGAGGTCTCTCCAAGTCTGAACACAGCTAATTTTTCTCAGAGAGAGAGAAAGAGAGAGAGAGAGAGAGAGAGAGAAGTAGAGAGAGAGAAGAATAGAGAGAGAGAGAGAAGTAGAGAGAGAGAGAAGTAGAAAGAGAGGGGTAGAGAGAATGAAAGAGAGAGAGAATGAGCATAACTGCAGGAGAGTGTGTGAGATAGAGTACACAAGAGTAAGAAAGAGGGCGAGTAAGATTCGAAACCAGTTCGTGAAATGTATTCTATTTATAGACCCGAAAATGACCACTGACAAAGTTTACTTCGGTGGAATTCGGTCTCTGCTTCTAGAGAATCAGAAAGTATACCGCAAAAGAAAGAACTTTCTATCGACTACGCTAACTTTATTCGTTCAATGAAAGGAGATTTGAGAAGATCGCAGATATCTATACTTCACTTCACGTTTTTGAATATATATCATTGAATATATATCCCTGAAGCAAAAATCCTCAATTTCCAATATCTTTTTTTAATGAACAGGAGCAGAGGAATAGATGGTACTTAGTGCATGGAATTTTCAGAAACATCACCTGAAGTTCAAATACAGGTTTAAATGAAATATAGAAATACAGTTACCTGTTCATCAATATGATAATGCTTATTTATACAGTACTATGCAAGGTATCAGTAAAGTAGTATGATGGCCATGGAAATTTGAAGTTAGTGCAGATAATAGGAGGATCCGTATCATCAAGGTAGATTATAAGAGATTCTGAACCATCAGTGTCTGGAAATTGAGAGCTGTAACTGTGTGCATTTGTTAGTAGTGTATGTATGTTTTCTGTTTTGTATGTGTATGTGTATTTGATTTCAAACTGATTTCGATTAAAGGCAAATATACTTAATATGTGCTTCAAAGCACTATACTAGGTCTGTGTACGAAATTCACGATAGTACCATCGCTATTTTTTACTGAGTTATAATAATACGCGACGGGTATTTAATTTATCAACCCCGAAATGATAGAAGGCAAAGTCGACCTCGGCTGTTTACTGAGTAAAAATATGAATTGCATTGGTAAATGATTACATTATAATAAATAAACTATGCGCCTGCTAAACAGTCAAAGCAAGACTATTAACAAAACATCGAAGCGAAATCTTCAGTTGTTGCCAAGGAGATACATCATTAAAAAATGCAACTAAAATGTAAAGTCATTAATTAGCGTGTTTTAAAGCAGTAGTTTAAAGGAGAAACATATTTATATATGCACTCGTATATAATATAAGAACACGGAATACAACACACGCTAGAGAAATACTGAAGATTTCCTCAATTTGCGTTTTAATTGTTAATACTTTCTGGAGAACTTCCAAAAATCTATAATTTATATGGTATATCATAAAAAATTCACATTCAAATTGTTTATTCACTCTTAAGTATAAATATACGTTTTATTAGGAAATAAACTTCAATTAGAATATGGAACAATTTCAAGTTATTTCCTAATAAAGAACGCGCAGATTTATGTAAAAATAATTGTAAACGACTTTCACCTCAAGTAGTAAATTACAATTATATATTATTCATCTCTGATTTAAGAGCTAAATTTTTCTGTTTTGGTTTTATAGTTATTGATTATAATTTATCTGTTACACTCCTTCTATACTTCCTGCATCATTTATAATTCTTTCGATTTTATTCAATACCTCAATTCCAATTTCTACTTTCATTATGCAATTTCTATCAAGTAATTTCGATAGAAATCATTAAACAATCTTTGTTTGCTTTTCAAAATTATTTGATTACAAAACAAAAATTAGTTTTAAATACGTTATATTTCAAACGTTATTATTTAGCTTCATACAGTTTTGTCTTTAGTTTCTTCGAGGAGTGCCTATAAAGAAAATTCATATGGAAGACATATATATATGAGTGTGTATATATATATATATTATATATATATATATATATATATAATTGTATATATGTGTGTGTGTGTGTATGTATGTATGTATACGTCCATTCCATTTATGTAGTTACGTGCGAGTGCATGTATGATTATGTGCCCGCGTGCGAGTTTGTTTAGTTAATTTATATTAGTTCTTAAATGTTTTCTAAATTTCTGTTAGAGCGCAACCTTCAGTTTGTTTTGGTCATCATTTTCAAATCCATTATATATCAACTGCTATCCGGTGTGCAAGTAAAATATAAAAATACGTTAATATAACTATCACTTCTATGGTCGACGGAAAGAGAACATTCTAGTCTGCTGTCAAGATTTTAGTAATTGGTTCGGCTTATATCTCCGAGAGGATAACCAAATTCGAGAGACACCACAAGAATGTTGCAGGGTACAACAGTGTGAATTTTGTGATGTATTTATTCGGCCCCTTGTTCGATTAAACTTGTGTATAAAAATTATTATTCTTCATCTGAGAAGTATATAAACAATTGCATATATAAACAATCGAATAGTTAATATTACACCTTAACAGTATACTACAATCGTAATTTAAAAAATCTTTTTAAGCAATTTTCCTATGGAATATTTCATGAATTTCTTGCATACCCTATACGCTGTGCTGAATTTTCGTTTCTATTTTGCCTTTAATAAAGCTTGGAAGAGTAACATTTCTTGCCGCAGAAACATGGCTGTTCCGTAGGAACCGACGTTACTGATATTTTTAATCTCAGGAGGGCGCCTCCTCCAGCTGGTTATTTGATGCAATCTGCACCCGATATATATTGCAAGCAGGGGAATGAACTCCTACCAATTCCAGCCACTAGACCACCAGACTGTATGATTTCGACCTCTTTTTACCTAAAACTTATATAATCAATCATTTCGTCTTTTGTGAATTTCTATATTCTTATATGATATAGCACATATGTGATCAAGTGCTATGATCAAGACGTCGTGTTAGAGCGTCTATATCGTCTATATGCTAGAAACACACACATACCTAAAATGTTCATAGATATTTACCATCCAAATGTGCAGACATATCTGAGGATAGATATTTCTCTTACCTATTCATTTACAAACTTTATGGTTTTGTATTATGTCAAATACTTGAAATGGAATGATTGAGTGTGTTCAGAACTTAAGTATCCATATAACTTTAGAACATGTATATATATATATATATATATTCTTCTACCTTCAATCATATTATACTGACTCTAATTTCATACTGTAAATATGGGAAGATTATTTTCGACTTCTCAATGCGTCTTGTCGATTCCTCTTTTCTTGAGTTTTCGTCTATCACCTTCTTAAGCTTCGTGTTGATAATTATTTCCCTTACCATATGAACTACAATTCATTTGAAAAATCTGAGAGTTCTCTTTAATTGTATCGTTTTAGCATCAAACCTCTCGAATTTGTTCTGTTTTCTACTTCATTACAATAGACAGCATTTGACTGTCAGTGGATGCAAAGCTATCTACTTCAGGCTTCAGCTCTCCTCCGAATTATGTTTATAGAAGATATAATTATTATTAAATGATCTCAAGGAGGCAGAGAGCTCGCAGAACTGTCAGGTCATAGGAAAAATCTATTTCCGGTACGTATTTCTGCTTTTCTTATTCTCGAGATCACATCTTACCGAGGTCAAATTTGGTTTCCTAATTCCGGGTTCGATGAATTAGAGCGCAAGTTATGTACTGGATCGTTGGTTTCGTGTAAAACACTTCCCTCAAAATTGTTAACTTTCACTTTTCGCTTTAATTACAACACATAGCAGGCAAGAGTCAGGATTTCTGAGTTCTCGGTGTCCTTTATGTTGTAGTTTCAAATCTCGCCGAAGTCGGCTTGGTCTGTCACTTCTTCAAGTACAATTAAATGCACATTCGCTCAAATCTCAAGGCCTGTGGCTATGTTACAAGCAATTATTAAATGACAGACAAAGCTCGTGATATTGTTACATCACAGTAAAAAGACAGAGTGACCCAAGTAACCTGTATAGGTATTTGATGACGGTTTCTATGGATTTCAAACAGACGCTTCTATAGGAGATGTGGTGTATATACCACATTCCCACTTTATTTACCTTGGACGTGGTTAAAGAAGATTTCCAGAGGCTCTACGTCACTTTGAAAGATGTAGAGAAAGTGGCACGTGAACGTCAGCGACGGAGGGCATTGGCAGACCTGGTCGGGCCTAAGAATGATGAGTCTGTGAAACCACTAACCAATGATGATCCCAAACCCATCATGCATGAGCATGAAGCAAGCAAGAAGTAAGCAAGTAAACCCAAGTTATTATGGAAAGTATGCCTCCTGTCTCTTTCTTATCTATCGCTACTTTAATATTATCTCTTCTTCGGAGGTTGTTGAACTTATACAATTAGAATCAGATACACCACCACATGAATCTACTTGATCTTCCACCTCTTGTCAAATGTTTACGTCTATCACGCCACTGAGGCTGCACTAAACGCTATACCCTATTCTCTCTGCCCTGAAAATTGGCTTACAGCAATTTGTTTCTAGTTCATACCCTTTAATTCCGAGGTTGAACCAACACTACTAAAAAAGAATACCGGCGACATCAAGGGTCGCAATGTCATGGTCACCACTTTTCTCTCCACATCTACTAAAAAAAAATATATATATATATATACTGAAAAAAGAAATTTGGATATCATTAAATAATTTATGTCTGAATTAGATGGGAATACAATATCGAGAACAAGAAATACTTTTGTATCCCTAATCTTCTTTTGCTTTCTTCTCTTCTGGTATTATTATTTTCTTTATCAATTATATTTGTAATAAAATATTTACCACATAAAAAAAGATGTATGTGGAATTATCTTAAAATAAATAGGATATATTTTTCATTTCAATTTTGCAAAGAAATAATCTCATTAAAAGACTATGACAAAATATATTTTCTGTTAGACATATTTAGTAAAAAAAAATGGTTTTGAAATCCGACATAACTTTACAGAATTCATATATTGATAAAAAAATTTTAATACCTGAATTCATTACAGTTCCTTATCAATAGCTCATATTAAATTAGTAAATTGTAATACTATCTAACAATGATTTTTGTTTATATTATTTTCCGCTTTTGCTTTGTTATACTTGTTTAAATTTGACATTAAGTGAAATAGTGAATTCATCAACTATGCTTGGTATCAGCAAGCATTTGAATGAAGGATCTGGCCTGAACATAACTTCCTCAAACAGATTTCAGAGTTGTTGTGTAAAGACATGGAAACTGCCCTACCAACTCTACTGAAGGTATTAATTAAATATATTATTTAGCTTATGAATTGCTTATATTGTAATGAAATACTCTAGCTCCGACATTTGAATACTATTCTTAGCCATCAATAAATGTGTTTACAAATCTGTAAAAATTTACGATTGAGAGAGGTGAGCGATGAAAATGAAAATAAACGGAAACATGTTTCTTATTTCTTTATTGCTCACAAGGGGCTAAACATAGAGGGGACAAACAAGGACAGACAAAGGGATTAAGTCGATTAGATCGACACCAGTGCGTCACTGATATTAATTCGGCAAAGTCGACCTCGGGAGAATTTGAACTCAGAACGTAGCGGCAGATGAAATAGGGCGACGCATTTCGCCCGGCGTGCTAACTATTCTGCTAGCTCGCCGCCTTCTGGAAACATGTTTCTTTCGATTAGAATATCAGTTCCTAATTGTTCCTCAACATCTTTAAGCCTAAAATTCTGGAGCCGCGTAGCTTACTGAATAAGGTGTTGGTCTAATGATCCTAAGATTGTGGTTTCAATTCCAGGGCCACACGATGTGGCAGATATATATGCCACAGAAACTGGCCTAAAGAATTTATATGTCTGGGAAGAAGCTCTTCAAGCCTACAATTAATATGCAAGAAATGCATAGAAACAATACATAACATTTAAGTATATATATATATATATATATATATATATACATATACAATGGTTGATCAAAAAGAAAAGTGAGTAGTAGTAGTATTAGTAGTAGTAGTAGTAGTAGTAGTAGTAGTAGTAGTAGAAGAAGAAGAAGAAGAAGAAGAAGAAGAAGAGAAGAAGAAGAAGAAGAAATTCCAAGGAGACGGGTGGTGACCTGGAGCGGAAAAAATTATACGGAAAACTTTGTGTGTCTTAGATAAATTATCATTAAGAGAAGAAAGAAAGAAAGTAATATATTGTTACTGATTGTCCTTTTATAACCAGTCTGAAAATTAGTAAAGTTACATAATAAGGTATGCTTGTGAATAACTTAAAATTTGTTTGTTCCTTCTTGAGCCATGCCTGGCTCATAATGGGCCGGCTTCCCGGTTTCCTTGGCGTATGGGCTCCCCACCTGGACGGGATGCCGGTCCGTCGCAGTTGAGCTGCAAGATGCAGGAGGAAAGAGTGAGAGAAAGTTGTGGCGAAAGAGTCAGCAGAATTTCGCCATTACCTTCTGCCGGAGCCGCGTGGAGCTTAGGTGTTTCGCTCATAAACAAACACATCGCCCGGTCTGAGATTCCATCCCCCGATCCCTCGACCACGAGTCCGCTGTTGTAACCACTAGGCCATGTGCCTCTACATCTTAAAATTTACTATGTACGTATTTTGAAAATTTTAATTGCTTCCAAGCAAAAACATATTCCAGCAAATGCAATAGGAGATGGGGAAAATTAAGAATAACAAAAATAATAAGAAAAAAACGCAAATACAAAGAAAATCTGAAAATATCTCGGAAAACTTTTAACAGTACGTTTCATTGAACGGACAGTTTACAGTAATTTGTAGGTCGTCTCACCTGATTTCAGACTCTGTCGAGTACATTTTTGCTTTTCATCCTCTTGAGCTCAATGTACAATACAAATATACATGCCGATTTAATTGCCTTCATCCCTACCATCTGTTTCGAGGTTATTAGGATTTGCGAAATGGTTGTAAAGACGGAGAAAATCGATTGCATATATTTTCTGTTAGACGTATTTAGTAAAAAAAAAAAAGTTTTGAAATCCGACATAGCTTTTACAGAATTCATATATTGATAAAACAATTTTAATACCTGATTTCATTACAGTTCCTTATCAATAACTTACATTAAATTGCAAAATCGTTGTAAAGACGGAGAAAACCCATTGCAGTGTTTGCTGCAGCACTTTACATTCTGAACTCTATTCCCAAAATCCGTTCTTAATGTACAAATAAATCGATACACAAAGTACAAGCCAAGCACTGACTTCGTTGTAAATATCCTTACGGCAACTCTGAACTGCAGTCTATAGACATTAATTAAAAGCAATTATTATCGTTAACAGCGTTTTAATATTTTTCATTACGTAATTTAAGATTATGGCATTTGTACATGGATTCCAAATTACAAACTGAACGTGTACAGCGAAAATTAAATGCATATAAACAAAATTACTACAAAAACAGTATGGGGATGTTAATTGACCTTACAGCGACTTTGTTTATCAATTCAGCTGAAATTTTTCAATTGATAATTAAATTATAACTTATTCCTTCCTTTTTTTTATTTCCCCCCTTTGTATTTAGTCAACAAATAGCGTGGTGAAATAACAGAGGGTCTTGTCCTTTTTTTTCATTATTGCCTCATTACAAATTCTTATGCTCTTCATCTGCATATGCCTTCAGATATTTTTTTCTAATTGCAATAACTGGCAAAAACCAAACAATATTTTGTAGCCATGGGTCTTGCGAAGCTTTCATAATTAGAGTAATGAGAGAAATGCCAATTAAATTGAGCGCAATTTTACACTTGGACTTACATCGGCAAAACGGAGCACTAGATGTGCATGAGCACTGTAAATACTGCATCAAATTCACCATCATCATGCTCATCACCATCATCATCATCATCATCATCATCATCATCATCATCATCGTCATCGTCATCGTCGTCATCCCGACGGCGACAAAGATAACGGATATGGTGAAAATAGTATTTTTGTTCTTGATGGTGACGATGATAATGATGATGTTCATGATGAGAATGATCATGATCATGATGATGAGCTTAACTGAATATATGCAATTCCATATTTAGTATAATCGCTTATTAGAAAGATAGTAGATAAACAGACTTGGTACACATACAAACTATTAAACGATTGGGTAAAATCTACAGTAGTAGCAAACGGGTGAGGATTAGAGATGGAAATAATTAATCCGAATGTGAATATGCAGAATATCGATAATTTTTTTATCAAGCACTGGGAATACTAATCGATTGATTATTTTAAATGTCTCCTTTATATTTCTTATTTATTCGGTTCTTTTGAGTTCAAGTTCTATCGAAGTAAACTTTGCCTTTCATCACTTCGGGTTCGATAAAATATGAACAATGAAGCACTGAGGTCGATGTAAGCGACTTCACCCGCCCTTAGCCCAGCGCTGAAATCTGAAACCGTACTTGGGTTCTGTTTCAAACCTTCCTTAAGTCTTTGTCCTTTTGCTTTGAAGTCGTTGTATAACGTTAGATCAGCATATTGCGGTAGTATTTCTACCTGAGGTCTCTACACAGGTATGAGTCTTATAGATGACTAGTTTTCCGAAACGATAGAAACCGGACCACATAACGTTTCTTAATTTCCATGTTACGAACCAAAATGAAGCAGTCATCTTGTTTCAGAATAATGATACCAGACAGAAAAAACAAACGGGGCAACATTCATTATCTGCGTGTGTGTGTGTGTGTGTGTGTGTGTGTGTGTCTGTATGCGCACTCGAGATAGATAGAGAGAAGGAGAGAGGCAAAGAGCGAAGATTCATTATTTGTTGTTGAACGATTTAGTTTTATATTCCTTCTCACCTAGTTTAGGTGAGAAGGATATAATAGTTTTTTTGATGCGTTGGAAAAAAAAGCCAGTATGATCACAACATAACGACAGCTGAGAAATTTTCTACGTGGTTACTCGACGTGAATTCAAAAATACTAAGTCACACTGAGATCCCACTCTAACACTGTCAATCGAGGAAAGTATCTGTATGAGACAAGAACATGTTGTCACTGAGGATCATTGCGAAGGCATAACCTTAAGATCACGTCAAATCTAACCTTAATTTTCTGCACCATATGGTTTGTCCACAAAATCCTTTAAAATTCCAGAAAACTCAGGTGAGACACGCAACAGTGTGCTGAGTTTACAGCTAGGGGATGCTACCGCGGTATACACTGATATATATAACTGCGTGCATAGAAGAACATATTTTGATTCACTATAATTAGTTAAGTTAATTTTTTGGCTCAAAAAGCAAAAAGCAAGGCCATGTAGGGGGACATGGGGTTATGTACAGGAAGGGTGTTCATGCAAAGAGTTCAGGCCATTTCTGGTCAAGAGAGACTTTGAACCGAGAGGTCGTCGGCATCTTCACTATTTCGTCCGGTAGCTTATTCCACGGATTCGCAACCCGGACGGAGAAAAACCCTCTCCTTCGATTGAGATGAAATCGTCGCAGATAGAGCTTTTTGGAGGGACCCCGCAGCTGACACTCTATATTTTTTAGTTAGTTAGTTAGTTAGTTAATTTGGCTCAAAAGCAAATAGCAAGGCCATGTAGAGGGACATGGAGTTAAGTACAGGGTGGTGTTCATGTAAAGAGTTCAGGCCACTTGAGGTCAAGGGAGGCTTTGAACAAAGCGGTCGTCGGCATCTTCACCATCTTGTCTGGCAGCTTGTTCCACGGATCCGCAACCCGGACGGAGAAAGCTCCTCTCTTTCGATTGAGATGAAATCGTCGCAGGTAGAGCTTTTCGGAATGACCCCGCAGCCGACGCTCTGGAGCAGGAGTGAAGAACAGCTCTTTCGAGAGGTTACACTTTTCGCTTATGATGTTGTGGGCGAGAATGAGATCACCACGGCGGCGGCGTTTTTCAAGAGAATAAAGGTCGAGCGTCCTCAGCCTTTCTTCGTAGGACAAATTTTTGAGACCATGAACCATGCGGGTAGCCAGCTTCTGGACTCTTTCGAGATGCTGTACGTCTTTGAGGAGATAAGGAGAAGAGGCTTGAATCCCATACTCCAATATGGGTCTCACCAGCGTGACATAGAGTGGTAGGAATATGGCTGCTGTGAGCATTCCGAATGACCGTCGAATCAAGAACAGAATTCCGCGTGCTTTGTTGGCAGCATGGACGCACTGGGTCGAAGGCGAAAAGGAGGAATCCACCAAGATACCTAGGTCCTTTGGCCACAAACACCCTGTGTTTGTTCGTCTTTTCTTAATTCTACTTCAACAGCCTCTTTCCGAAGCTGGTTGGTCTTTGATACTCTTGTCTCGAACAATTCTCGTCTTCTCTTTACGCGCATTGCTTCCCAAAAATTACATATCCCATTTCAGTTTGGCCATTTCCAATTTGCCCCCAAAATTGACGTTGCATTCATGGTCACACATTACCGAATACTACTGAATACATATCGTATACACTCGTGCGCCGCGCAGACAGACGCACGGACTCAGGCATGCACACACACACAGAGACACATGCAAACATTAACGCATATATATATATATATATATATATATATATATATATATATATATATATATATATATGTACTGTCGATGACATAAAGTATCAGTCACATACCTAACCCACCCCTTCAAAATTACTGGTCTCGAACATATCAGTATAGGTTAGAGCGTCGGGGAAAAATGTCCTGCCTCATTTCTTGATGTATTTCATATTGTGAAATCAAATATGGCTGAAATCATCTTGTGTTCATCCAGTTTGGAGCGATATAACCAAGTACTAGACGGGATTGGGCAAATTGCTATCGACTAACTTACTCTCATCAAAATCCTTGTCCTTGTGCCAAAATAAGGTACTCTTGTTATTCACCTCAAGTACTGTAAAGTACTCATAGCCCTCTACCAGGCAGGTATTGCTCCGTAGATACTTGACCATTGCATTCTGCATAGGTTTAGATACAGTTACAATCGACGATGTTATGAGGCGTTGATACGGGAAATAACTGACTGATGATTTCAGGTGTATTTTCAGGCCCGAGCACATGGATAAATTCCATCAAATCTACAAGTATGGCGACTTTAATCGCACCTGCCCAAGATGAGCGTAGAGTAGCGAAAACTTTTTGCATGAGTTCGCACTGTGTTGGAGCGTTGCTGAGTTATGGGCATTCATCGAAAAGCTGCTGTTAGATGTAGGACGGATCCGACAGTCAGCTGGCTATATAGTAAACATTATCCCACTGCCTTCCTGCTTCCCAAAATTGTCGGCCTTCTACAAAAATTAGAAAGAATTATTATTACTATTATTATTATTATTATTATTATTATTATTATTATTATTATTATTATTATTATTATTATCATTATTATTATTATTATTATCATCATTCAGGCGATGAGCTAGCAGAACTGTTAAAGCATCATACAAAATATCTAGCGTAATTCTAGTATGTTTTGAGCCCAAGATACCGCTGGCGTCGCTACCAAAGTTAAAAGCCCAGGACTTGGATCAATGTGGTTGAATACTTCCCACTTCCTAAGCTCATGCCTTGTGTCTATAATGCAAACAGTTGTCATTATTATCATCATTAATTTCAGGTCAGTGAGCTGGGAAAATATTTACCGTTTGGATGCAATGCTGAGCGGAATTTCTTCTGGTCCGAGTTCAAAGCACTCTGAGAGTAACTTTGCTATTCATCGTTCCAGGCACTAAAAATGGGAAAACGAAGCGCAAATAGTGTTGCTCATGTGTTTAA
>NC_042999.1:40306909-40311909 GCF_006345805.1 Octopus sinensis | reverse complement strand
TCAGTAATTACGAACTTCCTTCTGTCAGTAATTTGTCGTTGTTTGTTAGTAAACAGCGATTGAAAACTTAGACTCACAGTGAAATCGATAACATGGAAATTAAAAATGGCGTAGGAAAATTGAAAGGGAAGAGAATAGCGTCCGAAAAATGTGAGAGAAAACAAGAGATATAGATAGATAGATATCTCTACCTCTCTAAGTACATATTTTAAAATCTTTCAAAGTCGTGAATGTAATATAAGCAGCAATATTTTTTTTATTTTTGATACGTTTTATTGGAAATATCGAATGAACAGCCTATTATTTGTCCGAAGTCAGATTACTCATGCATCACAAGTTTGAAAGCAATTGGTGAAAATATTTTCCCATGAAAAGTGGACACGTACACATCTCTATTTTATATATTATTAGATATATATGTCTGTGTGTGTGTACGTGTGTGTACGTGTGTGTGTGTGTGTGTGTGGTGTGTGTGTGTGTGTGAGTGAGTAGACAAACGAAAGGAAAAAGCACTCATAACATTTAGTATGAGCTGCATATAATTCAAAATATCTTGATTCCGTGCGGTTTAAAGTTTCTCAAGCTTCTTATAGACCAAAAGCTCTATCAGGGACAAATTATCGCATCTTTACTGTTGTTTTTATCGTATCTCCGCTCCTCTTCTCCCATCTGGTCTCTTATCTACCACCTTTTCTCAACTTGTTCTTTCCCTTCAACTTCTTTTGTTTGTAAATAGTACTAAACGACACGCATTTGCCAACTGCCTTTTGAAATTTCTGTAATAACTATATTTGACTGATCATCGGTGAGGTACCAATGATGTTATGCTGTAAATTATGGTCAGTACATAACACTGTTTCCTGAAACAGCTGTCGAGATAAGTCATCATTTCTGTATATACATATATTTTCTTTATTTGTAACTTCTATTCTGTATTTTTTGTACTCATGAATATATGTATAAAGCCTGATTGTATTTATCTACTTACTACCTCTATATACCAATATAGATATATATGAATATATCATTTTGTGTGCTATAGTTAGCATGCCGGTACTACTTGTTAGTACCCTTAATTATATATATATATATACATACATACATACATACATACATATACACACACATATACAATATATAATAAATAAATATATATATATAAATAAATAAATATATATAAATAAATAAATATATATATATAAATAAATAAATATATATATATATATATATATATATATATATATATATATATATATATATATATATATACATATGTATGTATGCACCTACACACGTGTACGTAGAGGCAATGAGAGAGAGAGAAAGAGAGTTGAGAAGAGAGAAATATGTGACAGAAATCAGGAAAAAGTGTGAGAGACTGAAAATTGATCAGATACATGTTCTTTTCTATTCTAGACACGAGGCCCGAAATTTTGGGCGAGGGAGCCCAGTTGATTAGATCGACTCCTGTACGCAACTGCTACTTAATTTATCGACCCTGAAAGGATGAAAGGCAAAGTCGTCCTCAGCGGAATTTGAACTCAAATCATAAAGATAGACGAAATACTGCTAAGCATTTCGCTCGGCGTGCTAACGGTTCTCATTTCTTTACTGCCCACAAGGGGCTACACAGAGAGGGGACAAACAAGGGCAGACAAACAGATTAAGTCGATTATATTGACCTCAGTCCATAACTGCTACTTAATTTATTGATTTCGAAAGGACGTAAGGCAAAGTTTACCTCGGTGGAGTTTGAACTCAGAACGTAACGTCAGACGAAATACCTATTTCTTTACTACCCACAAGGGGCTAAACACAAACAGGACAAACAAGGACAGCCAAACGGATTAAGTTGATTATATAGACCCCAGTGCGTGTCTGGTACTTATTTAATTGACCCCGAAAGAATGAAAGGCAAAGTCGACCTCGGCGGAATTTGAACTCAGAACGTAGCGGCAGACGAAATACCCCTAAGCATTTCGTCCGACGTGCTAACGTTTCTACCAGCTCGCCGCCTCGAGCAGATACATGTTACAAACGATTTACAAAATGATGCAGCAAATAAAAAATAGAAACCTAAATTAAACTAAAAAAAATATAATAAAAAGAAAATTTTAGTGTATATCAGAAAATCTAGGATTGAAGGCACATTAAATTCAAATCTTAGATAAATGGTACATTTTATAATAAGCAGATTATATACGACATTATTTTGTGTCAATCAATTACTAATTGAAAGAAGGTAAGTTACAAAAAGTATTATGCTAAAAACTACTGTTATACCTCTACACTGAAATGTAAATGCTCTAGACAGATGTTATTACTAAAAAAAGAAGAGATGACTATATCTCAATAATAGAAAAAAAGTATACTCTAAATATCGTAGTTGGTATCTAACACATGTTGATTGAAGAATAGCGTCTTCAGATAATTATACTAAGCTATTTTCGGAAAAGTATTCTAAAGTAGATACGTGACGCTTATTATTACATTTAAATGCCATTGCTGTTCGAAAGGTGAGATAATAAGCCAGTTTTTGATGAATTAGTTCTCAACTTTGGCTTGTAGGAAATATCACCGTGTTAATCACTTAATTTCTAATAGTATATATTCTCCTTAGAATCATCGCAAATGCTATACAAAAGCCAATACGCCCGATTTGGTTGTAGACATACATATATACGCCTACATACATTCATAGAAACATGAATGCATAACTTCGGGCTTGCGTCTCTCGCTCTCTCTCTCTCTCACTTTTCTCTCTGTGTATATATATATATATATATATTATATATATATATATAATGGAGAAATACAAACTGTATAAATAGATGATGAGTAAAGCACCGTCACAGCTTCGATTACCTGTTGTTATATATATATCCCGCTACCATTTCACCAAGCACATACAAGTAACGATCATTGAAAAAGTACTTCCCCACTTGACACTAAGGAGGAGTAAACATGAAAGGCTTAATGAATAAAGCATCAATATTTTACGGATATCCCCATTGTGGGCAAGGCTATCTATATATCACACCTGTCTATAATAAAGGACCAATAATTTACCTGTATCTCATTTCATCTCGAAGACTAGATTCTGGAGGTCTAAAAATCGCTGCGATGAATTTAGCAATATTTGAATTTAAAAACGAATGAAAAAATTCATGAAAATATGAAAAACAATTTTTTATATAGCTGTAAAATCATAACAGAATTACCTACCAATATGGCCCCTCCTGTGCTGTACGCATAGAATACAGGTATATGTTGTGAATAGTTAGAGATAAAGAACCCACGCGTATACCGTTCGAGCATTCAGTTAAAATCAACGTTATGGTTTACCGCATCGAGTGATAAAGAATAGATAGGATAAGTTGAGGTAAGCAATCCGAACGTATTTTATGAGATCGATAAAAGCTGGTTTCGCTCTGCACGACACATGTTTCAAGTATATTGTACAAGCGACTATAAAAATATAAAATTTGCAGATGTATTGAACTTCCTATTTATTGTAATTGTTTTATATATGTAAGTATATATGTATTTCAGAATGAGATGAAAAAACCAAGGGTGTGAAGATTTTAGAACATTTATAAATACAACCACACACACACACACATATATATATATATATTATATATATATATATATATATAATGTAGTTAGTTAGTTAGTTAGTTAGTTAGTTAATTTGGCTCAAAAGCAAATAGCAAGGCCATGTAGGGGGACATGGAGTTAAGTACAGGGTGGTGTTCATGTAAAGAGTTCAGGCCACTTGAGGTCCAGGGAGGCTTTGAACAAAGCGGTCGTCGGCCTCTTCACCATCACGTCTGGCAGCTTGTTCCACGGATCCGCAACCCGGACGAAGAAAGCTCCTCTCCTTCGATTGAGATGAAATCGTCGCAGGTAGAGCTTTTCGGAATGACCCCGCAGCCGACGCTCTGGAGCAGGAGTGACGAACAGCTCTTTCAAGAGGTTACACTTCCCGCTTATGATGTTGTGGGCGAGAATGAGATCACCACGGCGGCGGCGTTTTTCCAGAGAATAAAGGTCGAGCGTCCTCAGCCTTTCTTCGTAGGACAAATTTTTGAGACCATGAACCATGCGGGTAGCCAGCCTCTGGAATCTTTCGAGATGCTGTATGTCTTTGAGGAGATAAGGAGAAGAGGCTTGAATCCCATACTCCAATATGGGTCTCACCAGCGTGACATAGAGTGGTAGGAATATGGATGCTGTGAGCATTCCGAATGACCGTCGAATCAAGAACAGAATTCCGCGTGCTTTGTTGGCAGCATGGACGCACTGGGTCGAAGGCGAAAAGGAGGAATCCACCAAGATACCCAGGTCCTTTACCTGATCGGTCCTCTCCAGCAGCAGACGACCCGGCTCGAAATCAAGTTGAGTTGCAGGAGTAGAGCCGACAGGCAGATGACAGCACTTTGACACGTTCAGACACAGGTCCCAATCGTTAGACCACTTCCAAATTTGCTGGAGGCATCGACGAAGATCCTCTATATTACCGCGAGGAGCGACCAGTTTGAGATCGTCGGCAAATAGAAGGGTGTGTTGCGTGAGGTCGTCGGGCAAGTCATTTATGAAGACTAAGAACAACAAGGGCCCAAGCACTGAACCCTGAGGCACGCCACTGCTCGCACTGGAGCCGTCGGACCGCGAACCATTAACTTGGACTTGGAAGGAGCGATCTGAGAGGAAGGCACCAACCCATCGTATAATATCCGGATGGAAACTATATGCTTGAAGCTTGACAAGTAATAGGCGGTGGTTTACCGAGTCAAAAGCTTTGGCAAAGTCCAATAAAACGATGTCAACAGCATCACTATCATCGAGGATGCGCGTCACCAATTCTTCCATTACTAGTAAGTTGGTCAAGCATGATCTCTTCGGCACGAAGCCGTGTTGGGAATCAGAGATAGAGGCTGTGTTTAGGAGGTGGAGCATCATACTTTTCTTAAGGATGGTTTCGAACATCTTGCTGA
>NC_042999.1:40299409-40301909 GCF_006345805.1 Octopus sinensis | reverse complement strand
ATATTACCTTCGTCTGGTCTAAAGAACTTCCATGTTTCATAACTTTCAGTTTCGTGGTATGTCGCCTTTGTCCCGATTTTGTTACAAACTTTGACTCTCAATAAATCCCAAATTATATTTTGGCTTTTGTGGGAGTAGCTGCCATCGAAGACTCATATTGTGGTTCAGTGCTCGAAATGGGGAGTAACTGGACAGCTGAGAGCTGATGGAGCTTCATTCTTCATGTTACTCTGTTTTCCATTTGCTTTCGTATTTCATGTTGTTTACAGTTGGTGGCGTCTTGTAACCACACACACATACATACATACATATATATATATATAATATATATATATATATATAATACAACCGGAGTAAACACATAAATGGGAACCAAGGTGGAATAAAGAGTACTCAAATACCAGTGTAGAGTAATATGCTTTATTTAAAGCAGCAGAATTCAACAAAACCTGTTACTCTGAGTCTCCCGTTGCCGTTCATCGGACAGTTTTTGCTAGCCAAAACTGTCCGATGAACGGCAACGGGAAACTCAGAGTAACAGGTTTTGTTTAATTACATGCTGCTTTAAATAAAGTATATATATATATATATATATAATATATATATATATATATACGAATATGCAGCCTTCGAAACATATGTCGAAAATAAAATAAAGGAATTCGTCGTTCACCCCATTCTTTCATTTATTTGTATATATATATTATATATTATATATAATATATAATATATATATATATATAATTATATATATATATATATATTATTTATATTATATTAATTATTATTATTATTATATTATTATTATTATACATACATACATATAGCGTCGTATTTGTGTCGATTGCTACTTTCCAGTAAATATTGGTGACTTGTTGTCCCAATCATCTATATTTATATGTATACTTCCACCCTTATGGAGCTTTATTTTACTGGAAAGTAATACATTTGTATTGCAATATTTTTCATTGAAAACGTTTTCACTGTTCTCGGTCTGTTAACGGCTAGGCGTTCAGCCGAGTATACTGGCATTGATGTGGTAACATTTGAAATATTGTCTAGGTAAATGCAGCTGATGAAGTCTGATCAAATTTACGTCGTCAAACGTATTTGAAGAGTCAGAAACCCGTCCTGCATTATCCGATTCTGGGTTGTCCATTTATCGAATGTTCTTCGTGGAGGTAAGACAAATTTTTCATGTTTGTTCACACGCCCGTCTTTGCCAGTATATACGCAGTGAAGTTTTACAATATTGTTGCATTTGTATCGATTGCAGTAAATATCGATTGCAGTAAATATTGGTGCCTTGTTGTACCACTCATCTGTATATAGAACAAAGATATACAAAACAAATTTTTATATATATAAAATGGAGGTTGAAATAGCGCAGTGGTAAGTCTAAGACATTTCAATTTCAGAAGGAATGTAATAAAAATCATAAAAAAATTTATATAAAGAAAATATTACCGGTTTCGATGTATTTCATCTTATAAAATATCAGTAAGAATTCATAAAATTTATAAAAATTTGAAGTAAAAACAGTTTAATTTTCTGTCTGTGGGTAAGAACATATATATATATATATATATATATATATATATATATATATATATATAATATATATATATATATATATATATATACATATGTATATATATAAATTAAATTAGAGATAAAACCAATATTAGGCAAATCAAACAGGAAAAAACATAAACCAAAATATAGAAATAGAATTAATTAATATAATATACAAATATTAGAAAATATAAAATTAAAAATTAAGTTATTTAAATTTAGAGTTAAAAATTTAAAATTATTAATTTATATTATAAATTCTTATATATATATATATATGTATATTTATTATTTAAAAAAAAAATTTTTTTTTTTAGAAAATTATTAAATATATAAAACTATCAAAAATTATTAAAAATGTTAATATAAGATAAAAAGTACAACTACTACGATCGATTCTTGACCATAACCTAATTCGAATAACAATAATTTAATTCCAATTAATAATTCGAATTATGGTTATAGTCAATCTTCAGGTTAATGATAATCGTTAAATAAATAATCAAATATATTTAAACAATTTTTTCAATTACACACACACACACACACACACACCACACACACACATATATTATATATACATATATATTTATATATACATAGGTATACACACACACACACACACATATATATATATATACATATATATTTATATATACATAGGTATACACACACACACACACACATATATGTGTGTGTATTGGAAATTTAGGACAGTGGAACACTGTTCCTTTTAAATTACAACTGACCGCTCCGAAGCTTCGAGCTAAACGATGGCTGACAACATATCAATAATACCTTTTGTTCTGTGTGAACTTTTGATATCTGGAAGGCAGAAGAATACATATGAAATCAGATTAGAAGAATTCCGTAATTTCTAAAATATAAATAACAAATCACTCGATAATTCAGTATTTGTTTATAA
>NC_042999.1:40277681-40299309 GCF_006345805.1 Octopus sinensis | reverse complement strand
TATCCCATGCATTCAATAGTGAACTTTACTCAGTCAGCTGTTTGACGTGAACTGGGTTCACACGCGTGCAAGCATGCGTTAATTGCATGAAAAATAAAAAAAATCAAGATATAAAAACGAATCGCCGTAAACATTGTAGAAATTCGGCAAAGAAATGAATTTTCGGGATGTAGCCTGGAGGGCTTTTTCGTATTAATCATTTGAACTTTCTGAACACATACCAATTGTTTTCATAACATTTTTAACGCTTTGAATTAAATGTGACCATTTTGCAAAGCCGGGCAATACTGCTAGTATATTATAAACTGATATGCTACTTATTTGTCCGGCATTCGTGAAATGATGTGATACATCTTATGAGACCCGAATTAGTTTCGAAAATCATTTAAGGTTGCTGATCATAGTTTTAGTCTGTGGAGAAATAGTTAAAGTTGCCATGTTTTTATTTCTACTATGTAGGTTAACATATCACGCGCGGGTACAAACACACACATTGTGTAATTCTTCATTTCAATGTTAAAAGCTTAAAGTTCTATATACGGCTCAATGGCTACTATTGGCAGAGAGTGTAAGAGAAGTGCGTTTCAATACAACATCGTTTGCGATTTAAGTTTTATTTTATATAATGTTAAGCTGCGCAAATGACAACTGATGTTTGGATAACTCTATCTTGAATACAGGAGCTTGATTTTGAGGTTGTACCGGATCTCAAATGAATCTAAATTATTTATAGAAAAAGCATATTTATTCTCTCTTTAGTATCTGTTTTGGCTTCGGCACCAATGATGAAATCCTCTTCTACAATGTACTGATATGATATTTAAATTTTAATTTTAATTCAAACCAAATTTCATGCAAGAATTTAAGAAGCTTTTGATTGTAAAACGTAGAGCGAAAGAAAAAGAAAAATGTTAATTCCATGATTCTGAGCTAGATAAAAGACATATGAAGAACGATATTATATAAGAGCGTTCGTGTTTAGGATATTCGGCTCACGATTGTAATGCTGTGAGTTCGATTCCCGCCGGCGTGTTGTGTCTTTGAGTAAGACATTTTATTTCACGTTCCTTCAATCTACTTAGCTGGCCAAAATGAGTAGTACCTCTATTTGAAAGGGCCAGTTTTATCATTTTCCGTGTCACGCTGAATATTTCTGAGAACTACGTTAAATATATGAGTGTCTGCGGAGTACTCAGCTACTTGCACGTTAATTTCACGAGCAGCCTATTTCGTTGATCGGATCAACTGGAATCCTCGGCGTCGTAACCGATGGAATACTAGAACGACGACACATATACTATTTAAAGCGTTGTAAAAGGAATGTGTACAAATGAAAGAAATATAGTAATCGATAATTCGTAATCATAATCATGGCGTCCACTTTACGGTTTCTTTTACTTCTTTGCAGGTAGATTGAGCTCTATTCAGACCCTTCCTTATTAAAATGCATGCGATAGATGTTCTTTTGCAGGGATAGGCCAATATCTACGATTAAACGTAGGTAGTATTCAGGACATGTTTAACCCTGAATTCGGGCTTGACACATCATAAACACGTATTGTATCGGAGAAATGATTGTATCGAATCATTGTTCTTTAGCTTCAGAGCTGATCAAATTGAGTAGAACTATTATTATAAAGTGTGCTCTATTTATGATCCTGTACACGATCCTTTTCTAAACATTAGGACCATAGAGTTCAAAGTGTCATCATAGTGGGAAAAATGTTGTTATGTAATTCGAGGGAATATAGATGAGTAGTGTATATCAAGATCTTTGCGATCTTTATAACTTATACAAAGAAATAGAAGCATTTAAAATTACAGCTTGAGATAATACTTGTTATGTTTGGTGAATGAATCTTTATAAATTCTCCAGAACGTCTAGACATTATAATGTTGACAAGATTAAGATATTTCTTTCAGTAAACTAAACGTGGCAATCATTTCTATTAGAATTCTCTCGAAATTTATCCACTCATTGTTTATCAGGATTTGAAGAAATGACAGCTAATATTCTTGAGTCAGTTCCGAGATAGAAAATAAGGATAAAAGCATAATTCTTGGTAAAAAATTATGCGCGGCCGGCACAGTGGCAAAAGAAATATGATACAAAATTGAAACGAGAGAGTATTGTATAATTTTTATGATAAATAGGTGTGAGGAACCTGGAGAAATATAGCATCTGAGCTGTATTAGAGACCGTCCACACGATTATACACAGACACACACACTCACACACAGATACACACACACAAACACAGACACAAACACACATGCAAGCATTATCAATCGCATATACATAGCATTGTGTAAGTATTTAGTTTAAACGCCCATTTGCTGCGAGATACTGTTTATATTTGCTAATTCAATTTTCTTCCACATGCACTACGCCACTGCTCATCAGCAAATAGGCGTCACACTATTTGCATATAAGTCCCAGGTCAGCGATTCATTTCGTTTCGACATGATCCCAGTAGATTATATTCAATAGTCACAAAACACCGAAATATATATTGCTAACATTCTCAGTCACTTCAGAGCGACTTGCCTCGCTTGGTTACGGACATTCTGTGTTCTTATACAATAGGTGTATTGTAGGGATCTTTACCCGGAGGCTACACCGCAGCAGATGAGGGTTTAAATGAAACATATACACTATGTATGTAGTAGAAATTATCTTTGCATTACTAGATTTGATTTTAGTTCGTAATGGCTATGTGCTAAGAAGGTTGCTTCCCAACCACATAGTTTTGGGTTCAGTGCCATTGAGTATCACTTTGAGCAAGTCCCTTTTACTTTAGCCTCTGGGTCAAACGAAAACTTTGTCAGTGGATTTGGTACTGGAGTCTGAAAGAAGCCCGTCGCATATATACTTACACATGTGTATTTGTGTTTGTGTGTTGTTTGTGTGTGTGTCTTTGCGTCTATATTATTCTCCTACCATCGCTTGACAACCGATGTTGGTGTGTTGACGTTCACGGAAGTTAGCGGCTCGGCTAAAGAGTCTAAAGAATAAGTACTGGAGTCGATTTCTTTGACTAAAAAACTCTTTAAGATGGTACTCCAATATGGCTGCAGTCAAATGACTGAAACAAATAAAAGAATAAAAGCTTATATTGTAAGAGGTTTGCTTCCCAAATTATTTACGTAATCGTTTAGACCAATGTTTGCCGAGTCTCTCCTGAGACTAATTTACTGCTTTTTTATAACATTTCCATATTCCAACGCCATTTCTCTCTTTTTGAATATATTTACGATTTCTGTGGCTGTCATTTCTATTGCCCTCGCACATGAGCGTCTTTGAAACAATAACGGAATAGGTATTTAGGATTGGCGGAAAGTGTGTGTGTTTATGCATATCTATATCAGTTAATGAACAAAAATGAATAAAACACGAGCAGGAGAATTTTTAGCAAATATTGCATCGGTTTAATTCTTAAAAGAAAGGTGAAACGTCCTAACGTTTCGTATGTTAATACCTCATCAGATTTTTAATACAATGAGAAAATATAAAAATGGAGAAAAGTTGGTAGGAAGGAAAAAAGATCAGTTTAATGTTTTTGAGGCAATTCGGTTCTATGGTGAAGAGTTAAGAAGGCAAAGAATGGCCGAGTGGTGTGTGTGTATTTATACAGGCAAAAGTGTGCTGTGCATTTGAGGATACGTTCTTTTACAGCCCACCCCTCTCGATATAGGTGTGTACATAGCTAGAAACCATTTAGTATGTGTTCAGATTATGATATTTATATATTTAAACATGGGGGTATAATTACTACAGGTGTGTCGGTCATAAGTAAACAGTGAAAGATCAGTTGAAGTACATTCGTAATGGTTATGTGTGCGTGTGTGTGGGTATGTGCAAGTGTATTATGACAGGATTTTTCAGTTTCCTTCTCGCAAATTCATGTACAAGCCTTTACTTGGTCCTAGTCTATTTTAAATGACACCTGCTGAAGCTGGCCCGCAGTGGGACAGAAACCGAAAGCATGTTGTTAGGAAGCAATCTTATCACACAGACACAGCTGTGCCCAAAATGTCACAGGTCAGTATATATTAGTATGAGTGTTTGTGTTTGTGTGTGTGTGTGTGTGTGTGTGTGTGTGTGTGGGTGTGTGTGGGTGTGTGTGTGTGTGTGTGTGCGCGTGCGTATGTATAATGGGATAGGTTAGAGAGAAATACAGACTGCAAAACATAGATGGAGTGTATATGTATTTCACTGTATATGTAAACTAACTTGCATTAGTCGATATTAGACATGCTGCCTTTATATTAACATATATAAGTCGTAAAGATGCAGATATTACCGAACACTTTAAATTCTTTACAATATATATATATATATATTTGTATGTATGTATGTATGTATGTATGTATGCATGCATACGCGTACACAAGGAGAAGAAACAAATCAGAGATTGGGAAGAGATGAGATGACTTAGAAAGAGATAATGATAGGACATATGACTCAGTCATGTTCAGAAAAAGAGAGAAAGGAGTAGTAGTAACGCATATCAAAGCGTATAAAGCACAAAGCTGTATCAGAAATGTAATGGGGTTTTAATATTGTAATACATTTAAGGCAACAAGAAAAACGTCAATTAATATTTGATTAAATAATCTGTATGACTCTCAAATAAATTACAGTTAATTTTACCCAGTGATATGCGCGCGCATACACAAACATACACGCCTGCGCATACACAGAGAAACACAGACTCACAGACACAGAAACACACACACACACATATATACATATTCACGAATTGCTGAATTATGTATTATGTACACGTACATACATAACGCCATATACGCACAAGAACAAGCAAAAGAGAACATACGCATTATTAACATATACGTATATCTATCTATCTATCTATCTATCTATCTATCTATCTATCTATCTATCTATAATATCTATCCCTCTCTCTCCTCTCTCCTCTCTCTCTCTCTCGTCTCTATATATATATATATAATATATATATATATATATATAATATATAGAGAGACGAGAGAGAGAGAGAGAGACAAATATATCAACAAATATACTTATTTACATAGATATATGTAAATTTAAATGTCCATATTTGCACACATTCATATATATTCATATACGTTTTTACTATTCCTTCTTAGACATTCATAACAAACTTGTTTTTCGTACTATATCACACACACGCGCAAACACTTATATGCGCGCTCACTTGTGTAGGTATATACCTAACTATAGCTTCGTATGAGTATGGGAGCATAAACTGCTCAAACCACTCACGTTCATAACTGGGGCCAAGGCGTTAAGTGAAGGGTTTCAGTTATTCCTACTGCGTATACATTCTGAGTTGAATGACACAGAACCGTTCTCATCGATCATAATTTGCAATCTCATAATCATAAGATACAAATACCATCCATTATATTTAGATAGCTCACATACAAAATAATTGGCAGTGTGTATTGTATTATGCATGCACATCTTGATATAAGTTATATAATATATATATATATATATATATATATATATATATAAATTATATATATATATATATATATTATATATATATATATATATATATATATATATATATAATAGTACATATATACATACCATACACACCTACAGCATATATATATATAGATGTGTTGTGTGTGTATGCATATATATATACATAAATATATATATAAGTAAACATTACATACATACATAAATATATATATGTACGCATACATCTTACATGCATATATATATATATATATATTATATAACACTATAACATAAATATATATGTAGGCATACATACTTACATGCATATATAACATATATATATATATACATATATATATATAATATATATATATATATATATATATATATATATATGTATATATAATATATATATGTAGGAGTGGCTGTGTGGTAAGCAGATTGCTTATGAATCACATTGTTCCGGTTTACTCCCACTGCGTGGCAACTTGAGCAAGTGTCTTCTACTATATCCTTGGGCCGACCAAAGCCTTGTAAGTGGATTTGTTAGACGGAAATTGAAAGAAGCCCGTCGTATATATGTATATATAAATATATATGTATGCGTGTGTATATGTTTGTGTGTCTATGTTTGTCACCCCAACATCGCTTAACAACCGGTGCTGGTGTGTTTGCGTCCCCGTAACTTAGCAGTTCAGTAAAAGAGAACAGATAGAATAAGTATTAGGTTTACAAAGAATAAGTCCTGGGGTCGATTTTCTCGACTAAAGGCGGTGCTCCAGCATGGCCAGAGTCAAATGACTGCAACAAGTAAAATACTAAAAGAGTAGAACGTACATGAGACTCACAGCTCTATCAACAATCATGAATTAGTTAATCAATTTAATCAATCAATCATTCAATGTTGTTATCGTGCAATGCCTGTGCAAGAAGATTTTTTCTAAGTGCGGAAAGGCTGTGCACTGAGTCCGTCCCACTCACTAAGCAACAGCAGCCATAATCCGAAAAGAAGAACAGGTCAACATCATCGGCAACCACTGAGCCGCAGATTTTATGTCGGAGTTATCCCAGTTACCTGAGTTGCCTTCTCCTAAAAGGATGCTCTAACAAAGGCTAAGTGTCCTTCACTCTCAATGGTTTAACCACGCGATCGGGTATTCAGTCCGATTATTTCTATGTCCCCGCGCATGATAGAGCCTTAAGTTGGATAAGAAAGAGATAAGGGAAAACATTAAATAAATAAAAATAAAAGTAAATAAAAATACGATATATATAAAAAACATTGATATACAAAATAAACATAAAATATGATGTGAAGTATATAAAAATTCATAGAATGGGCAAGCTATAAAAATATACAATATATAAAAATTAGTGAGAAAAAAGCAGATATACAGTAAATATATACAATTACACATTTATTGGATGGCCGTTGACTCTCAAGAGTTCCTCCGCCCTTTCACAGGTTTTGTTTTTTATCCCCCAGGGTGTCCAATAAACATCTTCCTCACCAAGCAAGCTTGGTAGGGTTGCCGGTTTAGTCGCCGACGGCCCGACCATGCAACAGGTAGTACTGGGTTACATGTTACCAGTAATACTCGAAAGTGACCTGACATATACATACATACATACATTTTTTTTTATGGCTGCCCCCTCGTTATCGAGTAAAGCCATTGCACGAAGCTTAACTGTTACTGGTGCTGTGATCAAATGTGACTTTTTAGCCCAGCCAAAGATCTACAATGTCTTGTACAGAATAGGCAACTATAAACCTTTACTGGTAATAGCCGGCTGTAGTTGTAACTGGGCTTCATGTAACTTTGTACGTCGCTTAAGTCCTCCTGCCGAATTACACTCTCTTCCACATGCCTGACAGATATGATTAGTTTGACATACATACATACATACATACATACATACATACATACATGACTTTTGATGAAATGAAAGTAACTTATGGTGATGATGCCCCATCATATGACCTTGTAAAACGCTGACATTGTGAATTCAAACGTAGTCGGAACTCTGTGGAAACAGCTCCCAGATCTGGTCGCACCCCTTCTGCCGTTGATGAGACGTCTGTCCGTCAAGTTGAGGCTGCCATTTTGGAAGGTCAACGCATAACTATTCGCCAAATAGCCCGTAAGGTCAAGATTAGTACCGGGCCTGTGGAAACTATCATTCATGACCATTTCCATATGCAAAATGTGTCTGCCAGATGGATTTTCAGGTTGCTCACACGTTTCCAGAAGCAAGAACGCGTTGAGCGCTCGAGGATGAACTTGGAGATGTGCCAAGAAGATGAGTCAAAATTTTTCAAAAGACTGATCACACAGGATAAATCCTGGGTTCATCACTATGATCCATAGACCAAAGCCCAGTCAATGCAGTGAAAGCACCATGACTCACCTCCTCCGCTGACAAGGTTATGCTCACAGTCTTCTGGGACCAGGACGGAGTAGTGATAACAGATTTCCTGGCAAAGGGTACCACAATTACAGGAGCCTATTATGCTTCACTTTTGAGGAAATTAAGAGAAGCTATCAAAATCAAGAGACGGGGCAAGATCAGCAAAGGCATCCTCCTCCTGCAGGACAACGCTCCGGTCCACAACTCGCGTGTCGCCAGATCAGAAGTACAGGCGTGCAGCTATGAACTCCTCCCCTTGCACCCTCTGATTTTCACCTCTTCCCAGCCATGAAGTTGATTTTGAAAGGAAAGCGTTTCCCAGATGATGCAGCCTTGATTTATGAAGTCACATCGTGGTTGGAGGACCAAGCTGGGGTCTTCTACAAAAACGGTCTCCAGTGCTGTATCAAACGATGGGAGAAATGCATAACTCTGGGTAGGTCCTATATAGGAAAAGACTAATAACTGTGCCAAGTGTCGTGCTCTACTACTATGGGAAGTGGGTCAGGGGCATTACTTATTGAACGCCCCTCGTATATATGAATATATGTATTTATATATGAGTGTGGTTCATTCTTTCCACGTATCGTCGTTCAAATCGAAATATCGTAACGGATTGAATTATGAAACACGCACCCCCCCTTACACATGCACATACCTGCATATATATGTATATATAAATATGTGTGTCTGTGTGTGTGACTGTGCAAATCCTATTGCAATATTGATTTAGTATTTTGGCACGAGGCAGCTATTTTAAATGTGGGAGGGAGAAGTGAATTGCATCGACACCAGTATTCAACTGGCACTTACTTTATCGATTCAATTTGATGAAATGCAAAGTCGGCTGAATTCGAAATCAGAACGTATAGACGTGTTATATCCTATTGCAATATTGACTTACTTTTTTTTCTATTCAAATTAGTCCGACTTTTCTATTTATTGCTATATCGTTACTACTTACGTGTGATTTTCTTTTGAATCTACAGAAAGTCGCGTAAGCGCTCTAATTGGATCTTTACTGTTTGACCGGCAGATTTAGGAAATAATTTTTTGTAACTAAACAAACACTTTCAAACTTCATATACTCGTAGAATGTGCCATATAAAATATTTCATATAACACATTCTAGCAGATATTTTATATGACACATTCTACCAGTATACGAAGTTTGAAAGTGTTTAGTTAGAAAAAATTATTTTCTAAATCTGCCGGTGAAACAGTAAAAATCCTGTGATTTATTTTTTGCTCGGTTCTATTTCTTGCTCTTTTGCCTCGTGTATAGAATTTTTTTCTATTATCTGTTGAACCAATTCCATTTTGTTGTTGATCAGTTCGTTACTTTTCTTATGTAAAGGAACCAACTTTCTTAACATAATAAACATTGTTATTATAGACTAACGAAATACAGTGTACTGGCATAATGGTTAGCACGCCAAAGAAAATCCTTACCTGAATTTCGTCCATCTCTACACCCTAAGTTCAAATTTCCCTTTAATCCTCTTCTCAAAAACCACTGCTCCTGTGCTGAGCTTGGAATCCCTTTTAATTTGATGAAGGAAAGACATACATATCCCGAAAGTAATTATTAAAATCGTATAATGAGCACTAGTTTACCTTACTTCATAAGTTAAATGAAATTAAATAAAAATATACCAAAATCGAACATTACAAACCGTGGAACCGACAAACCATGCCACACACACACACACACACACACACACACGCACACACAAAAGAATACATATACACATTTTATATTATTCTAAACATATATATCGATACGTTTTCTACTTTGTTGTCTCTGCAAATGTCGAAGTTTATGTTTTTTGTATTTTTGTGTTATATTTGTATCGCATTATTCGTGTGCTGACTATCTTAAAATGAGCTAGAAAATAAAGGAATCCTCACTCATAATCCTAGTCATAAGAAATCATGAAACAGTTGTTCATACAATTTAATATATAATTATTATGTTAATACTAAAGCAATACTTCAAGCCCATACTTGTAGTTGCTGATATATATAGGGAACGATTATCCAACTCGAGCAGTTGGAGTCTGCAATGGGGAGACATAATTAAGGGTGCAGACCTTCTCATTTTTTTTCCTATGGTCAGTAAAATTCTTCTACATAGGCGCAGGAGTGGCTCTGTTGTAAGTAGCTTGCTTACCAACCACATGGTTCCGGGTTCAGTCCCACTACGGGGTACTTTGGGCAAGTTTCTACTATAGCCTCAGGTCGACTAAAGCCTTGTGAGTGGATTTGGTAGAGGGAAACTGAAAGAAGCCCGTCGAACATATGTATATATATATATATCTATATATATATATATGTGTGTGTGTGTGTGTGTGTGTTTGTGTGTCTGTGTTTGTCCCCCCAACATCGCCTGACAAGAGATGCTGGTGTGTTTACGTGCTCGTATCCTAGCGATTCGGCAAAAGGGTGCGATAGAATAAGTACTAGGTTTACAAAGTATAAGTCCTGGGGTAGAATTTCTCCACTAAAGGCGGTGCTCCAGCATGGCCGCAGTCAAAATGACTGAAACAAGTAAAAGAATAAAAGAGAGTAAAGACTATGCGCCGAATGACTTAAATCACAAATATATAGGCAAAATTAAGAAATATCATTATCAGCAGGAATCTAACGACATCTATATAAGTACTCCTTTCTCCTTTCTCCTTTAGTTGTTTCAGTCATTTGACTGCGGCCATGCTGGAGCACCGCCTTTAATCGAGCAACTCGACCCCGGGACTCATTCTTTGTAAGCCCAGTACTTATTCTATCGGTCTCTTTTGCCGAACCGCTAAGTGACGGGGACATAAACACACCAGCATCGGTTGTCAAGCAATGCTAGGGGGACAAACACAGACACACAAATACACATACATATATATATATACATATATACGACGGGCTTCTTTCAGTTTCCACCTACCAAATCCACTCACAAGGCTTTGGTCGGCCCGAGAAGACACTTGCCCAAGATGCCACGCAGTGGGACTGAACCCGGAACCATGTGGTTGGTAAACAAGCTACTTACCACACAGCCACTCCTGCGCATGAAGTGTTTGACTTCATGGGTATATAGGCAATTGAATTGAATTTGCAATATGACTACTGCAATCATTATCGATATATACACAGAAATTAAATGTACGAAGGCAAATAGCAGAAAAAGAAAAAAAAGTCTATTTAGTGTTTCTGCCAGAACAGATGGAAAGATAATTTTGTAAATATATTATAAAGATATGTATGAACATCGCTTATCAGTTACCAGTAGAATACAAGCGAAAACAATTGAATCTGACAGTGGCCAGACAGTGACCTAACACATGCACTTAGCGTTGAAAATGTGGTGTTTGATGTTACTTCAACACTGAAGATATTGCGCAATATCTTCAAACAAGAATTTTCTTGTTTCCTTTGCAGAAAACTAGATGACTTACATAAATGTAGTATATGGTACTATACAATTACAGAAACTCCTCTCCTTCTCTCTCTCTCTCTCTCTCTGTCAGTATATGAATTAACTAATTCATTTTTCGACTAGAATTTCTCGACTAAAGGCGGTGCTCCAGCATGGCCGCAGTCAAATGACTGAAACAAGTAAAAGAATAAAAGAGAGTAAAGACTATGCGGCGAATGACTTAAATCACAAATATATAGGCAAAAATTAACAAATGTCATTATCAGCAGGAATCTAACGACATCTATATTGTTCGTTTTAGTGTTACAATTGGCGTGCATCGTCAATTCTCTTTTTCGTGATTTGGCTTTAACTGAACTTTTTATGCCGTAAGGAGTGCTGTCAATGATCTCCTCTTTCTGTATAAAAATATTTTATACACTCTAATATTAAATAACAATATGTTATATCGTATGAATTTTATTTATGTTTGCTAACCAATGGTAATAAATTATTTTAATTTATTACCCTCATATTTACGATAATATCTATAAGCACATACATAAATGTGTATATATAAGCATGCATTTTATTATATATATATTTATACATACATATATATATATTATATATATATATATATATATATATATATATAAGTATGTGAATGAATTATCCTAGTATTGATAATTCGGTTAATCGATACCTGGGTAGCAAATTCACGTCAGAAAACAAGGTTGAGCTACATGCCAAGGGCAGAAACCCCGTGTTCTTGTGTGGTAATTTGTGTGTTTTTTTTTTGTATGAATAAATGAAAGAATGGAGTCGAACGAAGATTTTAACAAAATTCCTTTACTCTCAACACACACACACACACACACACATATATATATATATATTATATATATATATATATATATATATAATATATATATATATATATATATATATATATATATATATATATAATATATATATATATATATATAATATATACATGCATATACACTTCGATATATACCCGGACATATAACGTGCTGAAATAGTTCACACTTACTCTCCGATATCTTTACAGAGGATCAATTCCATGATTATAAGAGGGATCATGGTGAGGGGTTATGGAGGCAATTTTACCCTGTGGAATTGTTCCGCTGTAAAGACATCTGAGTCTAAGTTTGAACCATCAGAACACAACTAAGCTACTTCTGTACTAAGAATCTCTGTATCACATCTGTTGACTAAATACCAACTCGCCCGCGCACACGCACATATGATCATATATATATATATATATAATATATATATATATTATATATATATATATATATATATGTAAATATATGTGTATGTGTGTATACACACACGCGTATACACAAACAGTTGTTTATTGCATTCTATATTTCTTATTTTCTTGTTTCAGATAACGTTTACTCATTGCATAATACACAACCAGCTATCTCAAAGTACCTCGCGAGTTGTACACATGTGAGCCTGTCAGTGTTTTGTACATGTATGCGTTTGCATGTGTTTTTTTTCGTACGTCCCTTATGTGTGTGTGTGTGTTGTTGATGTTTACATGTGTGCGGTTGTATGTGCGCACGCGTGTGTGTATATATAAGCATGCATTTTATAAGCCAAAATAAAATGTCCTACCGAAAGAGAAATCTTCCTGTCAAGGATTCGGAAATAAATGTGCTTACACTTTATGCTAGATTTCATTGATGCACCCTGCATTAAGTTGCTTTCTTCCTGCTTCATGCTGTTCCAATTAGAACAATTTAGCCTGTGTCTTTTTGTACAGCTTAATACACAAACCCCGCACTAGTAACTACTGGAAAATGCATACCTATAAACCTCGATCACAAGATACTAAAAAAAGGACTTTTTCGAATTCCTCCCTGACTCTCACTACCTTCACATATCATGATGCTGTTCGGAAACTATAATTCCCTGCTCGTAGAGAGTAGTGTGTGTCAGCCAGTCTGAGAAGGAACTTTCTTAGCTTGTACCAATATTGTATCTTGTTTGTTCCTCCTCGAGCCATGCCTGGCTCATAAGGGCCGGTTTTCCGGTTTCTTTGGCGTATGGGCTCCCCATCTGGACGCGACGCCGGTCAGTCTCAGGTGAGCTACAAGATGCAGGAGGAAAGAGTGAGAGAAAGTTGTGGCAAAAGAGTCAGCAGAAGTTCGCCATTACCTTCTGCCGGAGCCACGTGGAGCTTAAGTGTTTTGCTCATAGACATACACATCGCCCGGTCTGAGATTCGAACCCGCGATCCCTCGACCGCGACTTCGCTGCTGTAACTACTAGGCCATGTGTCTCCACAGTATAGAGAGGAGTAGCTGAAGGACGTGCTGAGCGAGCGACAGTTACACTTGTTTGTCATATTCGTAACCACAATGGGAGGAAAAATCTCCTAATTCTGTCCATGTGCATACAACCGTGGGTTTTTTTGTATGTGCTTTCGCTTGTGTGTAGTGTGTCGCATGTCTTAACATCTTTAAATAAATCAGAATTCTAATATATACTTATACAAACATATTACTACACATAGAGTAACATTCTGACTTTGCAACAACCAGCATGCACATGGAAATAAATAAGCATAAAATAATCAGCTTATTTCAAAATATACAACGCTTATTAAAAAAATGAGTATGCTCAAAAAACATAAATCCAAATAAGCTAAATATTATTTAAATATGACTTCAGAAGCGCATTAAAATACATATTTATTGAATTAAAGTGGATGTTACTGTAGCTTACAATATTCATTCGGAATGTGAAGTGAATATTATAAACGCTGAAAGAAAATGTATTTGGTAGATACAGTACCAATGATAAGTAATAACCGGAATAATTTGATACAGTGAATTATAATTTCAATAACGGATGAGAAAATTAAATGATTCTACAGTATTAAAAGATACATAATATAAATGCTCCTGCTTCTATATAGCGATGAATGTGTTTACTACATTTTTACCCAACCGACTAGATTAATGAATCAAATGTATTTTGGTGAATTTGTTCTATAGGTGTAGTTCTCTTTCACTACTTCAAATGCCCAGGGCTACTAAATATGAACGCATGTGATTTTGGTGAAATATAACTCATCTGGACAGATAATCGTTTTAAAGTGTGTTAAAAGAGTGAAATTCTGTCGTTCTGATTAGATTAATTCTGATTGATGTTGGAGGTTAGTGAGAGAGCTACCAAATCTGACATGGCTAGTTATTGATGATGTAATGTTTTGCAAAGCATTGTATTTTCCATTTTACATAGAAAGATCTGTCATCTGACATTCAAAGTATAACTAAAAGAGTGATTTGATTCTTTTTTATTAGGGTTTCTGTGTGCATATATATATATATATATACATATAAATACGTGCGCACACAAACATAGATAGATAGAAACATGTATATATGCACATATGTATGTATATATAAGTGTGTATATATGTGTGTATGTGTATATATAAGTACATAAGTAAAAGAATTGAGAATCAGATGAATTAGGTACTTAAGATGAAGCACCAAAAATTAGTCCAGTATTATCCGTACAATTTCAAAATAAGGTGAATAAAATCAAACTAAGTAACAGGATATCCAGAGGTGATGCAGTACGACTGTTTCAAGTGGCTCCATTTAATTGAATAATGCAATCATTGCATCTATTTAAATGCAGGGCTATCCTCAGTTGCATAAATATATGAATAGAGTTGATTTAATCAGTCAGACACATTTGTATAATTGTACTTAAATTCTCTAAGAGGGTAAGAAGATAGACAAAGTCCATACTGTTTTCACTTCGGCTTCAAAGTTTCTAAGGCATCAGGAAAAAAATATTCTTGCCCTCTAGTTTTACACACGCACACGAGAAATTAAAGTACATTGCATATAATATAAGCTATATAGTATAGTATGTTTGTGTGCTACAGGGTGTTAGTATACTATTGTATGAATATTCTTGCTTAGTTAGTCAAACCTCATCGTATTAGTAATTAATGCTTAGTTAGTCAAACCTCATCGTATTAGTAATTAAACTATTTAACCATTTCTATAGTGTTTCATCCTCCTGATCATATTATTATTTTTATAATGGGTTTTATGTAATTAGCCTTCCTAATTAAGTACCCCTAGAAAACTATATTATCATGTATGTATTAAAACTGGGAACTTTTAAAACTTAGTTTATAATATATAGTTAGGATGTTCTATCGCTCCAATATTACTTTAGTAAATACTAGTGATCAGTCTTTCTAGATATTATCTAATAAATAAATAATTTAGTAAAATAATTGAATTATTAAACAGATTCTATATAATCTTCTCTTTTCTATTGGTGATAATAAAATATATATACTTCATCATGGTTTTTAATGGGTTCTCCTTCCTAAGTTGCCCTCCTAATAAAGTACCCCTTAATTAGTAATGAAAACCAGGTTCGAAATTTCCCCAAGACACATGATGAAGGCTGGAGGTTATATCAGCCGAAGCGTTGTGCTAACAACACACATGATGAGGACTAATATCCGTCAATTGTAAATAATGTAATAATATACATAATTCCTTATCTCTTAAATATAGAACTGTATTACTTTATACTACTTCAAAATAAGCTTGACAAGTTTTATGACAATACCAACTATGATTCTGTTAACTCCCTCAGGCCCTTTCCTAACAGACACTACTCTCTAGTCTTAGATTTTGATATAGAAAAATTTGACAAACAAGACTATAAATTAAAACCCCAAAATCAGTGACAAGCTAGGACCCTAACAATTTATTTTTCCTGATGTCTTAGAAACTTCTAAGCTGAAGTGAAAACAGTATGGACTTTGTCTTCTTATCTTCTTAGAGGATATAGTAAAAAATTACATATGTGTCTGATTAAATTAATTCTAATTATTTATTTATGCAGCTTAGGATAGTCCAACATTTAAATTGAAGTAATGATTGCAATGTTCAATTAAATTGAGCCGCTTGAAACGGTCGTAGTACATCACCTCTGGATATCCTGTTGCTTATTTTGCTTATAAGTACATATCTTCCTTTATATATATATATATATAATATATATATATATATATATATATACTCACACTGTCATATACATAACCATCTAAAGAGGACACTATGAGTGTATACAGACCCGCGTTTCTTACCATCTTCTTGCAGGGCTCAGAGTTGTGGGTCATCTATCAGTACCAATTATGACTCCTTGAGCTATTGCAACAGCATTGCCTACGCATCATACAGACAACCTGAATATCCTGAGCATTTAGAGTGACTTCGTAACTAATGTCGATATCTTCGTAACTAATGACTACCAGCATTGAAGTTACTCTGGTGAAGACACAGCTACGCTGGACAGGATATTTCATGAAGACCAAGGATTTTCACAGTGTTTAAATGCAGTCAAATCTATGTGTATAATGCAATCCATGTGTATAGGGTCAGCACATAAATTGTTACTTCTATAGTCGTGTTTGACGGAAGTATTTCGGTTCATTTGAACGACTACTCCATTGAGAGTTATACTGGGCGACGCCAGGTAAATCTGCTAGTAGCCTATAAATTCAGCATCAGCAATAAATGATTTCGCAATCCCTCTTTTGATATATTTTTGAGGTGTAGGCAATCATTTCTGTTAAACTTCTTGTGATATATTTGGATAAGTTGCAGTTATTTCGTTGACTAAACCAAAATTTTACCACATATGTATATTACATAATTGATTTCCCATTAGATTTAATATGTGTATCATGAGAATTATTATTGTACTCTATTATATTCCTGTATCTCCTACGGTTGTGTGAATGAATTCTCTTTTCTACCTATTAATTGGAAAATCGAATAGAGATCTATAAAGACAGCTTTGTCTAGATTCTCTCCTATGTTATTGAGATTGAAAATCTGTGGTTAATTTTAGTTTTTCATTTGGTTTGCATATTTAGATAATTTAACGTTGAATATAATATGAAGATAATCGTTGATTTTCCAGTCTTCAACGGGAAAGAAAAACTTGACTTGTTTTAGAGGTTATGGAATCCTTACCAAAATCTGTTAGTATTCGGTAGATTAAAATTTCGTAATAATAAAATGTAAATATGTCTACATAATCCTCCAGAAATAGATGAGGATCTGGTGTATTAGGTCATTGACTTCTGCCCAGGTTTCAATACTTTTCTGACTCCTAATCCAGATAGATTTAACGTGAAATAGCATACATTCTCCCCATTGTAGGATAGGTAATCTGTCAATAGTCAATATGGCTGTAATTAGTTTCATTGAGCCGACTGCATTTCAATATAAGGTTTCTTGCAAGGAGTAGTAACAGAATTGATATAGAATTGAAAGAAGTGGAAACATGTCTATTATTTATCCGAATAGTTTGCAAATATTCAATTACATTTTCTGTATAATTCTTATCTAAATATTAGAATTCATTTTAATATACCACTGCTCATTTTCTATTCCCACACAATATACAATAATTTTAATATATAATAATTGTAATTCAAATGTAAAAATCTCTCTTTCCCTCTCTCCCCTCTTTATATATATATATATATATATATATATATATATATATATATATATATATATATATATATATATGTATCCATATATGCATGCATATCATATATATATATATACAAAAATAAATATAAGAGAGTGATCACTATGTGGCTCACTCTAGCACTAGTAAATCCAAAAGGTTTCAACCACAAAAATACATGTTTCCCATGAAAGTCAGTACGATTGTTAGCTCACACACGAACAGGGCAAATAAAAAATAACAAAAATACAGATTATTTTGGGACAATTGTTTCGCTATTATGAATTAAATGTAATTTTACTCACAAAAAACTCACTTGTAGCTCCTCAGCCAAAACTATCTGGATGAAATCCACTCAATCACACGCCAGATTTTACCATAACGATAAATACACGTGTGGTCAATGATTACATCCGACGTTATAATCAAATGGCCCCTACCAACAGCGCGCCAAACTTTCACGGAAACAAATACTACATTTGGAAATAAATGTAGCATTAATTATAATTAATTAATAAGGGTGAGAGAATTAGATACTAATTTAATAGTATACCTATTCAACACCAAGTGGCCCAGTGCCGCGAGAAACCTGGATTATTATAATATTTTATAACATATATATTTTATACAAAAATAAATAAATAAGAGAGTGGTCACTATGTGGCTCACTCTAGCACTAGTAAATCCAAAAGGTTTCAACCACAAAAATACATGTTTCCCATGAAAGTCAGTACGATTGTTAGCTCACACGAACAGGGCAAATAAAAAATAACAAAAAACAGATTATTTTGGGACAATTGTTTCGCTATTAATGAATTAAATGTAATTTTACTCACAAAAAACTCACTGGTAGCTCTCAGCCAAAACTATCTGGATGAAATCCACTCAATCACACGCCAGATTTTACCATAACGATAAATACACGTGTGGTTCAATTGATTACATCCGACGTTATAATTCAAATGCCCCTACCAACAGCGCGCCAAACTTTCACGGAAACAAATACTACATTTGAAATAAATGTAGCATAATTATAATAATATATATATATATAATATATATATATATATATATATATATATATATAAAATATATATATATGTAACAATGATAAATATCAAAGTGAGTTATATACAGTAGCGGTAACACATCGTGACGTATTTTTGCCATTTCAATATCGCTAACCCCTAAGGGTGGATGCTACTGCGTTTTTAAGCCCAGGAGGACACCTCCTCCAGCTGGCCATAGACACACTTTCTGTGTCCTGTCAGTATTTGCAAAGGAAGTCATCCTTCCCGTCTTCAACTTATGATACCAACGGACTCGAGTTTCGAGTATTGACCTCTCGTCAGCGTGTGACAATCATAGTTGTCGCCGAGAATTAGATTTCCTTCACAAATACTTATACTTTTTCCAGCGCCCACTGTCGCTGATATTGAAAAAGTGAAATCAAACAATGATAAATATCAAAGTGAGTTATATTACAGTAGCGGAACAGATCGTGACGTATTTTTGCCATTTCAACATGGCTAACCCCTAAGGGTGGATGCTACTGTAGTTTTTAGCCCCAGGAGGACACACTCCTCCAGCTGGCCATAGACACACTTTCTGTGTCCTGTCAGTATTTGCAAAGGGAAGTCATCCTTCCCGTCTTCAACTTATGATACACACGGCTCGAGTTTCGAGGTATTGACCTCTCGTCAGCGTGTGACAATCATAGTTGTCGCCGAGAATTAGATTTCCTTCACAAATACTTATACTTTTTCCAGCGCCCACTGTCGCTGATATTGAAAAAGTGAAATCAAACAATGATAAATATCAAAGTGAGTTATATACAGTAGCGGTAACACATCGTGACGTATTTTTGCCATTTCAATATGGCTAACCCCTAAGGGTGGATGCTACTGTAGTTTTTAGCCCCAGGAGGACACACTCCTCCAGCTGGCCATAGAACACTTTCTCTGTGTCCTGTCAGTATTTGCAAAGGGAAGTCATCCTTCCCGTCTTCAACTTATGATACACACGGACTCGAGTTTCGAGGTATTGACCTCTCGTCAGTCCGTGTGTATCATAAGTTGAAGACGGGAAGGATGACTTCCCTTTGCAAATACTGACAGGACACAGAAAGTGTGTCTATGGCCAGCTGGAGGAGTGTGTCCTCCTGGGGCTAAAAACTACAGTAGCATCCACCCTTAGGGGTTAGCCATATTGAAATGGCAAAAATACGTCACGATGTGTTACCGCTACTGTATATAACTCACTTTGATATTTATCATTGTTTGATTTCACTTTTTCAATATCAGCGACAGTGGGCGCTGGAAAAAGTATAAGTATTTGTGAAGGAAATCTAATTCTCGGCGACAACTATGATTGTCACACGCTGACGAGAGGTCAATACCTCGAAACTCGAGTCCGTGTGTATCATAAGTTGAAGACGGGAAGGATGACTTCCCTTTGCAAATACTGACAGGACACAGAAAGTGTGTCTATGGCCAGCTGGAGGAGTGTGTCCTTCTGGGGCTAAAAACTACAGTAGCATCCACCCTTAGGGGTTAGCCATATTGAAATGGCAAAAATACGTCACTATATATATGTATATATATATATATACATATATATACATATGTATCTGATGTCGTATATGTAGCAAAATAGCTGAATGATCCCCATTGCAAGAAATACTGTACAGTAACCTCCTTTTTCTAAGTTTCTCCAAGCATCTGTGTCATGAGACGTGATTCTTAATTATTCAAGAAGCTTAACGTTTTTCTTGTAAGTTTCTAGAATACAACGCTGTTCCCAACCCCACTACAGACAACACACACACAGCGTAGTAAACGCGTCCTTTAGGCAGAATTTCACAAACTCTGAGTAGCAAAAGTGGTAGATATGTGCATTGGCCCAAGAATTTAACAAACATTTATTAGATCTGTGATATTGATTTCTTGGTTTAACGTCTTATGACGTATACAACTTTGTTATTTTCATTATTGTATTACGTCACCTTTACCTGTTTGATGGTGTTGTGGTATAATTATCGAAATAATTGAATGATCTCATTTGCAGGAAAGATTATAGGGTAACCTCCTTTCTCCAAGTTTTTGTGTCGTGAGACGTGATTCCAAATTATTCAAAAATCTTAGCGCTTCTCTAGGAAGTTTCTAGAATATCTAGCGTTCCATAAATTAAAAATAGCTTGTCATCCTTGCTCTTCTCTTCATAGTCGATTAGATTCAGAGCCATTCACGTCATTGATATGTCCTTCCGTTTCTCTACGCCACATGACTGAAAAATGATTTCTTCATTTTCTCTGTCCGAACTCTCTTGCATAGATTACTTCCTTCAACTAGATTCTACATCTTGATTCTGTATATGTAGTAAATAAAAATATTTTTACGTGGGAAATATATAGGTCTTGCATATACTCTTCATCTCTTTATCATCTATTGAAATAACATACTCGCAGAAACATCACACCGTGTACTGACTAAATATTTCTACTACATATCCATATATATATGTGTGTATATATATGTATATATATATATACACACACACACATATATATATATAATAATACACACACACACATATCTTTATATATAAAAGAGAAGTTGTGTGTCTGTCTCCTACGATTTAGATTCCTAACTACTCCCACATTTTGCGGTGCAGTTTAACCAAAACCGAGTATCTTATAGTCGTGATTCATATCGAGCCCTTCTGGATATTAGCGCGCGTCTACGATGAGTCTACGATTAAAAAAA
>NC_042999.1:40265181-40272681 GCF_006345805.1 Octopus sinensis | reverse complement strand
AAAAACTCTCTAACGCAGTTGAAAATCAGGAAAAATGAACAGAAATTGTCTGACTCTCAGGAAAAAGTGTTCCGTGGTAGATTCCCAAAGATAGCTGCAGCAAATAGTAGTTGTGAGACGTGGTTATAGTTACAGAAAAGAAAGCTGAAGAGGGGGACAGAGAGTTTGTTAGCAGCAGCAAAGATCGAGCATTAAGGACTAATTGGATAACAGACAAGATAGATAGAAACCAAGTAGATTCCCAGAGTAGGTTATGTAAATCAGAAGAGAAAAGTGTTACACATATAGAAAGTGAATGTAACATGCTAGCACAGAAAGAATATAAGAAAATTCATGACAATTTAGGGAGTGTTATCCACTGGTAGTTATTCAATGGGAGTAGAAATCTAGGATTTGAACATGCTGATAAATGGTATGAAAATAGAAATACAAGATGTGTAACTTTAGCATTCAAACTGACAGAGTAATATAAGCTAGAAGACCTGATTTAGTAATAGTACCTGAAGAGGATAGAAAATGCCAGATGATTGACTTACAGTCAATATATGATGTATAGAAAAAATAATAAAGTACCAGGACTCAGCCATTGAATTATAGAGACTATGTAAAGTACGGGTAAAATGTATCCCAGTATTTATAGATGCATTGGAACCATACATATATGTTTGAGCAGACGTATAAAGGAAATATGCACGAAACCCAGTTTAGCATTGCTCCAGAAAGTGTTAACAGGGATAGCTAGTATACTTAGAAGGGTTCGTGGCATCTAAGTTTACTTTTTGTTGTAGCCTGATGTTAGAGAATTTTCTTTTGTTTTTATATAAAAATAATAATAAATACAATAATCCTATCTCCAGAAAGAAGTGGACTAATGGTATTCTATGAAATTGCCTATAGTTTTTTTTAATACACTTCATTATTTCAGACGTCAGGAATATGTAAGGCGAAGTTGATCTCAGCAAGAGTATAAAGGAGAAGGCATATGCCCAGATAACATGATATGTTTTGACTTAGTTTCACAATTCTATCTATCCACTGACATCCCTGCTAATTGCTTCTCAGCAAGAAAATCTACAGATTTATCTAAAGAATATAGGTTTCTGTTGGAGTGGGTGAGATTACGTGATGAGCTTCACTTTCTCCATGACATTATCATTATAAGCAAAGCGATCTGTCACTGTCTCTCCTTAGGTATTGAAAAAAGACTGATCGAATTACTTCACAAATTTAAATATCAATGATTTTATTAACATAAACAACTTATATTTTCATATAACTGTTTAACCCCAGTTAAAGTCTCATGAAAATGTCCTATGTTAAAATACAGTTCAACACTCATTATCAGGTCGTCGTTTCAGGCTTTCTGCAATAAAAATCATATTATCCTGTGCATATTACTTTTGAGAGTGTAGAGTGAGATTGAGGGAAATTAGTTTACTCCTACCAGCAGTCTGAGTGGTAATGTAGTGGCACTGCTTATTTTATGTAAAGCAATCCTTAAGTTAATATATTTTTGTTTTTCTACAAACTTCCTCTTTCTAAAAACGAAATGATGGATTTCAATGGGGAATGTGCTTCCGAAGGTTTTAAATTTGGATAGATTGAAATCATAAGAATGGAAAACAAAGCCACAGTTGGGGTAGGGCGAATGTTTATACAATTTTTCTTGTCACTTATGTTGAATGTTTGCCATTCCCTGAGGATGTAACAGCTCAAACCTTTCGCACAATTCTTAATTAATTTCTAAGTGTTTATGTTTCGTTGTTGAAATTTTCAATTTCCAAAGTTTAGAATATGGAGGCGGTGATTATTTTGTATACACCCAAATAAATGCTGAGTTTAAAGTTTTTCTAAAGTTTTTCATTCACATTAGTGTAATCAATTTCCTTTTTCTTCTCTATCGAAGTAGCTGAATGATACTCTTGGTTTCCGTTAACAAAGACGGAAGTGGAAACAAGATAAGCCCTGCAGCAACATTATGGCAACAGTCTTGTGTACCGTATAGCAGCTAAAACGAAATTATTAAAAAAACCCAACAGTGACTACATAAACAATTGAAAGGCACTGAGGCACTTAAGGTTACGCCAAAAGTAAAAAAAAAATGCATCCATTATTATAAAACATCAGAAGAACACCAACACGACAATACGAGCTGACAATTTTGCCGAGGGAATAAAAGATGTTTTTGGTCAATGTCAAACAACTCTGTTGATACTATCACTAACCCTTACATTGTTTGACATAACTAGAATAGAAATAAAATACAGCAAGGCGAAATATAAGAACACTATGATAAAAAATTATCAACACCAATATTAATTCCAGAGATTATTATCCCACCACCTCCATCTCTACTAGTAGAAACAATGACGAACAGCAAACAGCAGCTAGATTTCTTTCAAACGCCGTACTAGTCTCTTGAATAAGAGGCATATATGATACTGCAGTCTTAGCTGAAATATGCCTGAAAATTAAAGACTGGGAGATGCAAGCCTGCAATAGCGTTGAACGTGAAAAAGCTGAATCGACATTTATTATTTCTAAAAATTGATGGCAAAAAACAAATGCACACAATCTACAGCATTAGCAGCAATAGCAATAAGAATAGTAACAGAATCAATAACTAAAACTACGTCATCATCAAGTGTAAGAGCGGCAAAAAGAGTAGGAGCTGTAACTATGCAAAAACATCAACAGCAATAAGAAATACACAACAATGACAACAATGACAACAACGTAAACAGAAACAAAATGCAAAGAATAACTTTGGAAAAATGCATAAAATCATCGCCAAAATTTAATAGATTTACAATATATATGTAAGACCTTTATGGCTAGTTATGTTTCGTAATTGTTTTCTATTGCCCAGATATCGAAAAGGAGATCTCGTGGAGAGTAAGGGCAGGATGGAAGGCGTTTAATGGCATAAGGGATGTGTTCAAGGAAAGGTTGGACAGAACCACTCGCGCCAAACTCATCAATAGCGCAGTTCTGCCTGCAATGTTATATGGTAGTGAAACATGGGCTACAACAAAGAGAGAAGAGCAGAGTCTGGTAACGGTTCAAAGCGTCATCGAGAAGTCAATGCTTGGAATCTTGTTGAGAGAGCACATCAGTAGTGAGGTCATCAGAGGGAAGTCCTGCGTGAGGGATGTCATCGTAGAATATACACGCAGCAAGTTTAGATGGGCTGGACATCTCACCCGGCTCATCGATAATCGGTGGACCCGCGCAGATGTTGAGTGGTTCTCGCGCGAGCAGAAACGACCACTCGGAAGGCCTCCACGACGGTGGAGTTGCGATTTTAGGAGTGCGATTGGGATCACATCGATGAGGAAGGCGCGATCCAGAGAGGAGTGCACAGCGAGCTATGACCAGCGGTGGGAAATGGACGTCTGACGTACTGGTCGGTCAAGGTGATCAAGGTGACTTGTTTTCTATTGCGTAATGGCAGAGGATGTTATTAAACAAATCATTTCAAACTTCCTACAATTTGTTTCAGGAACATTACTCTTCTCACAATCCTCAAAATTGCAAAGATTGCATTATAAATTATTTCGTTCTTCTTTAGAGTCATAAAATTATGCAGCCCTATACAAGTCCAAATAAAATATACTACACGGAGACAGGATGAGCTAATATTTTCTCATCTTACATATATAAATAGACATCCAAACATTAAAATCAATCTCAGACGACAGACTAGCATGATTTTTTCCCACTAACACTCACTTAATACTGGTCTACAAAATGTGTTTTTAGTTTTCTTTAAAACCTTACTGTAACCAACAAAAGTTATCTCCCTTTACACATTTCCGATCCTCTTTCCCCAGTAACTTTCGCCATCTGTTTACTGGATATTTTTCTCGTGTAAATTTTCCTTCTCCTTCATACATTCTCTTACTCCATCGAGTTATACGGCAGGATTATTTAGGTTTCTCTTTAACAAATACATACAACCCTTTGTTTGAAACTGGAGTATAGTAGCAGTCACTTACCTTGGATTCTAGGCTGTGAGACTGGTAATGCAACTACGTGGTTGGGAAGCAAACTTCTCACCTCAAAACCGCGCCTGTTTGAAACTGAAGACCATCATGATGACACAGATGTCAAGTCAATCGTTAAGACTGCTTAAACTGAGTAGAATCAATGTCATGACTTGGTTTCATCAAAATAATAACAGCAAACTATCCGTTGTTATAACACATTATTTTCAGTGACATGTCAGAGTTAAAGATTGTTTCAGAGAGTAATCCGTATTTAAATACATACATACATCTCTCTCTCTCTCTCTCTCTCTCTCTCTCTCTCTCTCTCTCTCTCTCTCTCCTCTCTCTCTCTCCTCTCTATATATATATATATATATTATATATATATATATATATATATATATACATATATATATATAATATATATGTATATATATATATATATACATATATACACGTGCGTGTGTGTCTATATGTATATATACACTCACATCTCATCATGATAGATTGTTAGCCGCAACACACATTTTTTCCTCTCCCTGTTTCTTTCTGAGTTCCTTTCTGTGGAAGAGCGTAGGCTCGAAACGTTAAAGACGTTTTCAATTCTCGAGCGTTATGCTAATACATATGTTGTTTTCTATACCACCTGTCTTCGTCGTGTCTTCACTATTCGTGAATTATCCCCTATGTATATATATATATATATATATATATATATATATATATATATATAATATATATATATATATTATAGATATAGATATGAATATTTATATAAGCATTCGCTCCTGTTGATAGGAATGGTCTTGGTTTGAAATAGCGGCAAACAACTAGGACATCTCCGAGAGAACCTGATGAGAAAATCACCGCCGTATGTTCATAGCATCGAGGATTTGTCTCCTTTTCCTGTTCCTTGAGTTTTTGCCCACTTTTCGTCTATTGATTCCTTCTCTCTCTAACATTTGAAATACACACACACAAGCATACATACACACGCACTTATATACATGTATCTATCTATCTATCTATCTATTTGTCTGTCTATCTATCTATATATATATAGGTGACAGTCTGATTGAAACTCACGTTTTCTTTACTCTTGACATTCTAGTCCCTTTTTGTATTCTTTTAAGAAGAGTTCGCGCGAATCGCAAAAGTCTTCTTTTTCTACCTGTCCTTAACATAAACCTAAAACACACACCCATGCACGCGTGCACACATACGCATACATATTTACATGTATATATATATATATATATATATATATATATATGTCTCATAGTCTCGTTAGGCTAGGAAGCCAGATCTATTTATCTAATACTCACTGCGAATCTGATGTGTATTAAGATCGAGTGAAGTAGATAAATTGATCGGTAAAACTGTATACCTACATACAGAAACATAGGTAGACACGCACCGCCTACATATATACACACGCATACACACAAACATATAATGTAAACTTGTGCACAATAATGCATTCCTGGAAGTGCTATTAGGCTGTGCTTCGGTATTTGCTCTGAAATTAAGCGATGAATCAGCTTTGAGGATTATTGAACTAACAAAGTGCAATCCATGTTTAATTTTGATGCAATGATAGTAACTTAAAATAAAATTTAAGGGAAATACTATTGGGATGGGAGCGGATGGCATTTATCATTAAATCGATTTAGATTCCCTCTAAATTTTAGTTGTCGTGCAATTATCTTGAATTATTTATTTTACTTCAGGTTTATTCTAAATTTATTTCCTGAATTGCAAATTATTCATTAATGAAATTATATGCCCCATTTATTAACTGATGATGAACAATTGGTTAATCTATAATCTTATTGTGAAACTTGCGTGCAGTGGGTTTCAAATTCACGTTGTTGTTTCTCCTTCATAGATGATGTTTCCATTTTCTTGTCTATAAAATGAAACTTTGACTAATTTAATTCTAAGTCTTTGCACAAGTCACAACAATACTCTCACTCACAACTATTAATATACAGAGTATTATTTGGGACATTCGTTATGATAAACGTAATTCCAAACCCATGCAATCTTACATACGCATAAATAGCTCCAACCGAGCAGATATGCGACGCTATCACGTCGTCGTGGATCGTACACACCGACTTTTCCATGGTCTTCTACTCAGTGTGTCTCTTACTTTCGGCCTCGATTCCATTATGATGGTAGCATGTTTGTCTTGTGCAATCGAAGAACATGGTCAGTAAGCTGTATCCACTGTTTAATCATGCCTTGCAAATACATCATGCCAACACGTCTTATCTCCTCTTCAATATATATAGTATGTATGTTTGTATTATGTATGTATGTATGTATATATGTATCTATCTATCTATCTATATATCTATCTATATATCTATCTATCTATCTATCAATCTATCTATCTATCTATCTATCTATCTATCTATATATATATATATATATATATATATATATATATATATATATATATATATATATATATGTATGTATTTATACATATATATGTATATATATATATATATATATACATAGATATGTATATATATGTATACATCTGCATATATATATATATATCAATATATATGCCTATATGTATATATATGTATATATATATATATGTTATATGTGTATATATGTATATATATATATGTACATATGTATATATACGTGTATATATGTGTATATGTATATATATATGTATATATATATGCATATATATATGTATATATATATGTATATATATATGTATATATATATATATATATATATATATATATATATATATATATATATATATATATATATATATATATATATATATATATATGGAGGAACAGTGGGTAATCAAAAACATCAAACAGAAACCAAAAGTGTTCTATTCTTATGCAAATAAGCATAGAACTACTGTCTCACCCATTGGGCCATTGATTGATGATAACGGCATTCCGCAACACGATGCTAAAGAAATGGCAGAAATACTGCAGACACAATACTGATCTGTATTTAGTGTTCCCACTGATATTGAGAAGCGACCGAAGTTGATTCCCAACATAAAATCTCAGACATAACCTTCACTGCCTCCGACATCATAGCAGCAATAAATGAGGCAAATGCTATTCTGCTGTAGGTCCTGATAGATTCCCCGCTAGTCTCCTGAAGGAATGTAGACACCAACATGCAGTACCTCTGACCAACCTCTGGAGAATTTCGTTAGACTCAGGTTATATACCGAAACAGCTTCTATCCCAGTCTGTCATCCCGGTCTTCAAACAGAGAAGCAGATCCCTCGCAGTCAACTATCGCCCAATCTCACTTACCTCCCACATCATTAAAGTGTTTGAAGGAGTGTTAAGATCAAGGATAGCTGACTTCCTGGAGACCCACAAACTCCTAAATGCAAATCAGCATGGCTTTCGCTGTGGCAGGGATTGTCTAACGCAGTTCTTACACCACATTGAAGACATACTCAAAGCCTTGGGAACAGGTTCGATCTCTGATGTCATATATCTTGTCT
>NC_042999.1:40220181-40260181 GCF_006345805.1 Octopus sinensis | reverse complement strand
ATGCCATTCTGTAGAGGTGGAGTCAAGTATATTAATGATAGGCTGTGCTACTGAATGCAACGTATGAAAGATGATATTAAAGGGTATGTAATATGAGCGCAACACAATGGCATTCTGAAATAAATGTTAAAGCATGCATGTTATCTTTTCTTTGTACGGTTTAATCAAATGGGAAATTGGCCAGGAAAATGTTGGGAACGAAAAGAAATCCGATAAAACAAATGCTTTATTGTTAAGAACAGTACAAAGGGTCTTACTAAGTTATAATGATAGTTTGATGTACGAGTGCAGAGCTTATACAGGAAATTTCTCCCAGGGTTTGGTTAAAACGAAAAACGTTTATGAATTCCGATGTTTCGTAAACAACAAAATTCATACGGTAAAAAATCTTCAAACGAGTTGAATTAGATATAATAATTTTGCTGAGAAATTTCTCTTTCTGGAATTCTGGTTACACAAAGCTAAATTCCTCATACGGCATTAATTTTTTTTACGTAGAGGAATCAAATTTCGACTCACAATAATTTTACATAACCTGAAGCAATTAACAGCATTCAATATAACAAACAGGAAAGAATAAATCTCTCTAAGGCGGAAAGTAAATGAATGGAAACGTGGAAACAAATAAAGAGTGCTGAAAAGTATATACAGGCTTATGCACAACTGAAGGATTGACAGATGCATGTACTTAGACTCATGCAGATTCATAAATATCCATGTATATGTGTATACATATACATATGTGTGTGTGTGTCCGTGTGTGTATGTGTGTAAACACACGTGCACACACTAACATATGTACGCCTAAGGAGTGCTGAAATCAATACTGATATTTTTATGATCTCCCTCTCTCTCTCTGTCTTTATATATATACACAAACACACAAACACAGACACACACACACACGTATATATAAAGATATAGATAGGTAAACATACATACATTTATAAATGTATATATTTATATATATATGTATCTATGTATGTTTATCTATATATATATATGTGTGTGTATGTGCGTGTATATATGTATATATATATATATATATATATATATATATATATATGTATGTATCTATCTCTCTCTTTCTCTCTCTCTCCCCCTCTCTCTCTCTCTCTCTCTATATATATATATATATATATTATATATATATATAATCTTGGGCAAGTGTCTTCTGCTATAGCCCCGGGCCGACCAATGCCTTGTGAGTGGATTTGGTAGACGGAAACTGAAAGAAGCCTGTCGTATATATGTATATATATATGTATATATATGTGTGTGTGTGTGTGTGTTTGTCTCCCTAGCATTGCTTGACAACTGATGGTGGTGTGTTTACGTCCCCGTCACTTAGCGGTTCGGCAAAAAGAGACCGATAGAATAAGTACTGGGCTTACAAAGAATAAGTCGCGGGGTCGAGTTGCTCGACTAAAGGCGGTGCTCCAGCATGGCCGCAGTCAACTGACTGAAACGAGTAAAAGAGAAAAGAGTAAAAGAGTATATATATATATATATATATATATATATATATATATATAAAGGCAGGCAACAGGTTGCTTTGCCACATACCCAAAAAATTAGAAATAGCAGTCAAAGACTGTTTATTTCTATTTTCTACAAATAAGACTGCACATACGACATATCCCTGTAATTCAACTATGCAAAATTCCCTAACGACAACCCATAGTTTCTATCTCTAAGGAACTGTTTTTGTAATACGCATGACAAAACTTTGGAGGGAAAATTTACGGATTCAATCGTCTATATAGGTTTGGCCTCTGCTTGCTTTCTTCCACTATTAACGATGTTGCCTGATCGATAAGTGGAGGTACGTAGCATTTGATAAATCTATTTTAGTGAAAGTTTACGCTGACGAAATTGATATTTTATTATATTCTTAATCCAGAAACGCGTTCGTAAATAACTGTTAGACTTCGTTTTCGTTATTTCTTCCTTCTGGTTTGCATATGTGAATTACAGGGCTATGTCGTATGTGGAGTCTTATTTGTAGAAAATAGAAATAAACCGTCTTTGACTGGTATTTCTATTTTTTTCGGTATGTGGCTAAGCAACCTGTTGCCTGCCTCTTTTATTTATATACAAAAATATATATTGAACTTTTATAGAAGTTCCTACCGTTAATGGTTATAATTACATGCCGAAATCTACCAGTAAATAATTGTTGTTTTTTTAAAAGCCATTAAAGCTATTATTTACCCTTATTATATATATATATATATATATATATATATAAAGACAGAGAGTGATCATATAAATATCAGTATAATTTCAGCAATTTTAGGCGTACATATGTTTGTATGTGTACATGTGTTTGTACACATACGCACACAGACTCAAATACATATATGTACATGCATATATATATATATATATATATATATATATATATTATATATATATATATACATGGATATGTATTTATCTACGTGAGTCTGAGTTCATGCATCTCTGAATCGTTTAGTTGTATATAATCTGTAATACTTTTCAGCACACACACACATATATATATATATATATATATATATATATATATACGAGGGACGTTCAATAAGTAATGCCTCTGACACACTTGCAATTGTTTGATCTAGCTGAAAGTTTGCATGTGCAATCATTTATATCACTATAGAGTAAGTGGCAAATTACAGCTCTGAATTAATTGTGGTTTCTGATTTACAGGTGTTTGAACCGAGTCAAGTGTGAAATGGAGCCTGTTGAGTGTCGAGCAGTGATCCGGTTTTTGTATTTGAAAGGACGCACACCACGGGAGACTTTTGATGAAATGAAAGTAACTTATGGTGATTATGCCCCATCATATGACCTTGTATAACGCTGGCATCGTGAATTCAAACATGGTCGGAACTCTGTGGAAACAGCTCCCAGATCTGGTCGCCCCCTTCTGCCATTGATGAGGCATCTGTCCGTCAAGTTGAGGCTGCCATTTTGGAAGATCGGCGCATAATTATTCGCCAAATAGCGCATCAGGTCAAGATTAGTACCGGGTCTGTGGAAACTATCATTCATGACCATTTGCATATGCAAAAGGTGTCTGCCAGATGGATTCCCAGGTTGCTCACGCCTTTCCAGAAGCAAGAACGCGTCGAGTGCTCGAGGGTGAATTTGGAGATGTGCCAAGAAGATGAGTCAAAATTTTTCAAAAGACTGATTACACAGGATGAAACCTGGGTCCATCACGATGATCCAGAGACCAAAGCCCAGTCAATGCAGTGGAAGCACCGTGACTCACCCCTCCAAAGAAGGCATGGGTGCAGCCCTCCGCTGCCAAGGTTATGCTCACAGTCTTCTGGGACCAGGACGGAGTAGTGATGAGAGATTTCCTGGCAAAGGGTACCACAATTGCAGGAGCCTATTATGCTTCACTTTTGAGGAAATTAAGAGAAGCTATCAAAATCAAGAGGCGGGGCAAGATCAGCAAAGGCATCCTCCTCCTGCAGGACAACGCTCCGGTCCACAACTCGCTTGTCGCCAGATCAGAAGCACAGGCGTATGGCTATGAACTCCTCCCCATCCCCCTACTTTCCTGACCTTGCACCCTCTGATTTTCACCTCTTCCCAATCATGAAGTTGTTTTTGAAAGGAAAGCGTTTCCCAGATGATGCAGCCTTGGTTTCTGAAGTCACGTTGAGGTTGGAGGACCAAGCTGGGTTCTTCTACAAAAACGGTATCCAGAGCCGCATCAAACGATGGGAGAAATGCGTAACTCTGGGTGGTTCCTCTGTAGAAAAAGCCTTATAACTGTGCCAAGTTTCGTTGCTCTACTGCTATGGGAAGTGGGTCAGGGGCATTACTTATTCAACGCCCCTCGTATATATATATATATATATATATATATATATATATATACATACATTCATAGATGCATAATGTGAATATATATATTGTATACATTCATAGTTGCATATGTATATTATGCTTGTGTTTGTGTGTGTGTGTTTATGTTTCATTGGTCACGCTGTTTATTTCTTCGTTATTTCAGTTATTTCAGCCAGAAACACAGTATTCTTGTTGTGGCGTTCTCATCTTTAGCCTTAGTTTTGACAGTTATACGCAAGCAAAATGATAGAATACCAAAAGAATGAAAAATATAGACTATAAAAACTATAAGTGCTATCTAATAAAGGAAGTGACTGATGGCGGGGGCGGTGCTAGCAAGAAAAGGTTAAGTTAAATGCTACTTGCCGGTCGTACGCAGGATTTTTAATCCAGCGATGAGAAGATCTCTGTTCCAGCAGGATGCAAAAAATTCCACTTGATTTATTGAACTTACTGGCAGAATACAAAGAGTGAGCTGTCCTCGGGTCAGACGTGTTGAACTGATGATCGATAAATACCGAAAACTGTAGGAGGCTATGAAATGAACCTTGAGAGATTCGTCGTCGAGGGATTTGGTGAATTGACATTTAAGGAAAATAATTTTGTCGGATTACACAGCCGAAGTTGCTTCAGTTACAAACTATCAATTGCTGAAGTCTCTTCTCTGAGTTGCAGACTAATGTACAAAACATTATACCGGATGTGTCAAAGACTTCTGGAATGGTGTGGGCTATTGCTAGTATTTATTGAACCGTGTAGAGGAAATGGGAATTGTCCCCCTCTCTCTCTCTCTCTCTCTCTTAGAAAGGTTAATATAGAGTTCTGAGTCGTAGTTTATTCTCAAGTGGAATTGATTCCGATAAATGATCTTAGTTTCGAGAGTTACATTTGCGGCTTTGGCTTGAGACGTAACTCCTTTACTTTGCTGATGAAGTTAGAGATACTTCTATGGCTATAGTTCGATAGATCAATTGCAATTTCAGGCAAGTGTTTTGGTAAACAATACTAGTCGATTTACCGATTTGGAATGTGTTTCAAAAGCAAGTACAAGTACAATTAACTGACCCATAGTGCGAAACCGATGGGTAAAATCGGCTGTAATGGTGGTATAATATATATATATATATATACATACATACATACAGAGTGAGAGAGAGGTACAGAGCATATATACATACATACATACATATATATATATATATATATATATATATATATATATATATATATATATATATAAGCTCACACACACACACACACACATATATATATATACATATATATATATGCAGATTACTATTGGCTGAATCAGTTTGCAGTTCATTCTGTATGAAAAATTCCCTTGTTCGATGCTCACGACGGGTCCAGCCTAAATATATATTTCACTATTAGGATACCGAAAAACTAAAATTGGTTACATACCATCAAGCTTTCCTCTATGATATTAACTTAATATATTTCTAAATTTAATTTCTTCAAATAACCCGTCCATCCTTTTGAGAGATATTTATAGTTTCTAATTGGTTCTTTTTTTTCCCTCACTAATTAGCATGTTTTTACTTAGTTTTTTTTTCACGTAACTCATTCGTTATGTACATTATATCGTACGTTGTAAATATGAAATTACATATCATGCCATTTCGTAATAGAGTAAAAAATTGAACTGACGATTCAGAAAGCAGCAGAAGATCTATTGAATTTCTTTCAGTGAAGAGATTCAGTGTCCATGATACTGATCTAGATTAAAAGAGATTCAAGGAATGAAAGAAAGAAATTAAAATCTTTCATTTTTACTACTGCTCTTATTCACACTGTGAAGAAAGGGGCATTAGGTATATTTTGCGTACAAAAACAGAAAAGCGATATAATTATTAACAATTTGGCATTTAAAAAAATATTCCGATTAATTTTTACTCCGTTTTTTTTCTCTGTACGTAATCAAATGTATCTGCCCCTCTATCATTTCCCAATAAGCAGTACTAATTCATGCTCTTTATTTTATATATATATATATAATGTGTCTATATCTCTCTTGTAAATTTTGTTGTTTCGTTTTCTTTATTAATAGCATTTTCTTTTTCTGTCTTCAACTCATTCTGCTTCTATTCTTTCTTTTCTGTTGTGTCATTTTACTCTTTCAAATCACGTCCAATTCTATATTACATTCTTTTCAAAATACATTTAAACTATTGACTATATATGAGCCATGGCCATTAACGAAATAGCTATTTAGCTGTATTGTATAGAGCGGCTATTTAGATATATTGTACATTGAGCTTCCTAGTATCGATGAAATAACAGGCTTTTCTATTATTTCACCACCCTGTGAAGGTACCAGATTGTTTCCTAACACAATAAAAGTTCGTTTAATAAGTAGACTTTATGTCTAACCATATCAAAGAGACCAAATTTCCCGCTAGCAGTAATAGTTAGTAGCCTTTGGTATATTATCTATACGTTTAGCGATAATCTTTTGATCTATTCTATTCAAAATATAAAATATTTCTATCTCGCAATATTTCAAACTCGATCACTGAATATATTTGTATCTTACTTTCTCTTTTCATTTCCTCCGAGGGCATTCTCTCTCCTCCTTAGGTATATGTGTGTATGTAAATATATATGTATGGAGGTATGTTCATATATATATATATATATGTAAGTGTATGTATACACAAACATATATATTTCTACATTTATATATGTATATATATATATATATATATATGTTTGTGTGTGTGCGCACACACATATTTATATCTACGTATATGTTACACACGCACGCAGACATACAAACGTACAGAATTTTCCTTTAGAACTGATTCGCCATTGTGCTGTATTTTTTCCATTGCTGAAAATATTTTCATCAGGCTGGTCTTATATTATTCCATTAAGCATGTGGATCCATTGAAATTCCAAGTTTTACAATTGTCGCTTAATATATAAATTTATATATCCGCATAAAATCGTTACACCAGTTTAAGAAATGCTGTGATAACCAGCCATAAAACGTACTGAGGAAAGTGCGAAGAAAATTCGTGGTACATATATGATAGTAGAAAGAAATCGTTTCCGATATTGTCTTCGAAAATGTGCTTCACGAAATTTGTAACTATATAAGTATAGTCAATGTTTTTCCAACATAATCGATTTCTTTCCCGAGGCCTTATTGGTATTCTACACGCGTTATTAGGCTTATGTTATTTCAGTTCACTCGCTTCCGTCCCTCTCACTCCTCTCATCCTCCTCTCACGCCCATAGCTTTCACCCTCCATCGGTCTGTCCGTCTCTCTCTCTCTCTTTCGCTCGCGGTGTTGGTACTCATAATTATTTCGCCGTTTACTCTCCGAGTTCCTCCAAAATGCCACTAGCCTTTGATTTTATCCCATTCTTAGGTTTCACATGCCTGATCCATCTTATTCCTTGGTTTCCATCATATACCTGCTCCTATCTTCTGTCTTCGTTCACTCGTCATTTAATTGAATCTTTTCAGTGTTTCTCTTTTTGATTCAATTGTTCTATGGAGAGTGATATTTAAATGTGAGGTAATAATTTTGTAGTGTAAAATATTTGCAGAAATCTAGAAAAAATGTTGATGATAAGAAACTGAAATGCATTATTAGCTAACTTCCTATATGCTGCCTCGTGAAAGTAAAATGAATGTGAATGGGTTTACCTTACCCAAAAGAAGTGCATTTGTAGAAAATGCATTATTAATGAAATAATAGCTCTCTAGAAAATGGAAATTAAGATGAAACGTAAAACAAATATGATTTGCTTTCGCGCACTCTCGCATATTTCTCCGAATTTCTTCACTCTTTATTATAGAAAACGGCTTGAAACACCAGTTGCTGAAAGTGTATTTAAGATGCAGAAGAATTGTTAAATAATTAAGTGTTGAAGAAACTGGAAGATGATCAGCTTCAGCCTTGTGATGATATGAATTTTAAATTTGTCCAAACCTTCGCCGAGGAGCTTAATTTGAAATGTGGAAGAAATAAAGTCTATGGTGACGATCTCATACTTATCTGCAAATAGGCGAGTCATCTATTTTGTAAAGATGGAAATTATTTGTTTGCTATATGAGTGACCAAAAAAAAACAAAAAAACAACAACAGCAAAAACAATATACAAAGTAGCTTACGATTAATACAACATATAATGGTGGCGGTGTGGTGGTGGTTTTCGATGTGATAAAAGCACATTCGTTGACACTTGCATGTGTTACAGAGATATATTATGATTAATAGATTCAAGCAATGGCGTATCCTACACAGCGTCAATTTCTCTTGTAAAATAAATTCCTTGTGATATTATTCGATTATCGCAGAATGTAGGCGCTGCTCTCCTCGTGGAAATAAGACGACTTTTTCAAAGAAGTCCGTCTCACTTTCATCAGCCGAGAATAAAAAGATGGTTCGGGGTTAAAGATGGAAGAGCCATTCAATACCACTACAAGATCGTGACACTTTAGAAGGCTTGGAACTGAACCCAACTGTCTCTCATTAAATCGAAACCAAGCATTAAGGTATATAACTCGCATAATAAAGAACATCCTCTTGAATATAAGGCAACATTGTTAAGTGATAATGTAGGTCTTTACAAAATAATGTCAACTCACAACCTACATTTCTGTCAATGTGTACTTAATATAAAACCGTACATAATATTGAAGGAAATTGCGTCGCATTCTTTTACTTTCTCTTTTTTGATTATTCAGTATTATTGACCGAGGATGTGTTTTATTTCATTTTGCTGGGATTGTGATAATTAAATGTAACTATTTAAAGACGTCCAAATCAAAACATGTATAAATTATCGTTAGCAGTTGTATCTACCGCAAATACTTATGCATAATTCTGAAGAATCGATCTCAGATCATGTGTCTGTAGCATCCCGTGTATTAAACACTTGCATATACTATTATGCAAGATGACAATGCTCATACGACAGATTTTCGATGAAACAGGTGTAAATCAATGAAATAAGAGAACTTGCTCAAATCATTGTCCAAGGCTTTAATTATATATACACACAACCACATACACACGCATGTACACACACGCGCATGTACGCACACGCGCGAGTACACACACACATAAAAACAATCGTTATGAAGTTAGAGAGTAGAGAGAGTGGTAGATGCCCCAAATTTATTTCCTTTTATTCCACATTTCATACAGCATATTTCCATGAATATAACTATTGAACCGTAACCTGGAGCATAACTAAGGTCTACCGCTATATCCTCACCGAGTAATATATATTTCTAAAGACACGCGCGCGCAGACACACACACACACACACACACACACACACACACACACACACACACACACACACACACACACACACATATAAAATCTCAAGAAAAGATAAAGTAGTATCGTATAATAATCAGTAGAGCGATTTTCAGTAGTGCCAGGTGAATGCTACTACTAGTTTAACTCCAGGAAGATTGTACCCAGCTGTTTTTCGATGCAACATTCTGCATTCTTTATATTCAATATGTCGCTAGCAGAGGGAGCGAAACCCTACTAGCCTCCGTCAACTAACAGGATTGCGGTACTCCCCTAGTTTCGAGCTAGTTGGTTCTTTGTCAGCAGCTCGCACTTGCCACTTTGACGTGTGACTAATTTACCTCTTCTTCAGATTTCATAACTAGCTACTCTGCTTCTTGAAAATCCTTGACCGATGGTCACTTTGTTTACAATATATCGCGGGGAAAAGCGGATCATATCTATCACACCGTTGCGCAGGTGCGCGCGACTGACGATGAGTCAACTAGCTCGAAACTGGGCCAGTCTCACGATCCAGTTAGCTAATGGAGTCTAGTAGGTGTTCGTTCCCCCTACTGGCGATGTATTGTATATAAAGAATCATTGCATCGAAAACCAGGTGGCGGAAAATCTGCCTGGAGTTAAACTAGTAGTGACATACACCTGCCACATTTATTTTGCGACTTGCTCTACTCTCTTTCTCTCTCTCTCTATATATATATATATATATACAGAGAGAGACAGATAGACAGAAAAACAGACAGAAAAACAGCCAGTCAGACAGATAGATAGATAGATAGATAGATATATAGATATATAGATAGATAGATAGATAGATAGATGGATAGATAGATAGATAGATATATAGATAGATAGATAGATAGATAGATAGATAGATAGATAGATAGATAGATAGATAGATAGATAGATAGATAGATCCACTTTGTGCTAGCTGTCAGCAAAAAGTGTACTCAATACCATACAAGAGAGCGATTATATATTTTACTTTGGATAAATTATTCTACAGGAGCTCCATTTTCCACCTTCCCCTCATTATTTCCACGTCTTTTACATTTTTGGCAGAGGAACTTTTCTCCATCTTTATTCTCTTACCTTGTTCATCGTTTTTTCTCTCCCTCGCAACACCTTCTGAAAGGAAAACTACGTATGAATCTATAAACTCCGTTAATATCTAGTCAAAGCATGCTCAAGAATCCATTGCATTTACAGGTAAAATTCAAACTAGCAAGTCATTGATTAGACAAAATTTATAAATAAATATATATAAGGTTGCAGGAGAGGTTGTTTGGTAACACATGATTAGGCAACACATAGTAACACATGGTTACTGGTGGTGTATGAACATTATAGTCATATGCAATACATATCACGCACCGGATACTCCAAACCATATACGCAAATTTGAAGATTGCCTCACACGAATTAAAGAAATCCTCATGAAACTGGAACACCACTTGAGTGTATTTCTTATGGGCGATTTCAACTTCCCCAACATCAAATGGCCTGTAGGCTTCAAACTCTCACGAAAGACTCATTGGAAAGAAACACAGTTGGAGTCCCTGCTCAATCTCACCAATGCCCTATTCATGTAGCAAGTTGTACCCAGACCAACTAGGTCGAATAACATTTTGGATCTCTTCTTCACAAACAATATAGACATCGTTCATAATTGAGCTGTCTATGTTTGGGCCGAAAGTAGCCAGAGACATACAGCCTAAAGGAAGCACCCAAAATCTCTCAATCTGAAATTCCACAAAGGTGATTGGAAATCGATCCGAAAAGAGATCCTCAGATGGGACTGGCCGAAATATCACTCCACACCAGACATTTGCATGAAACTAGAATGTTTCATGTGTGTTATACAAACCATATGCCAGAAATATGTGCCTGAGCACACGGTCAACCCAAGAAGGAACCCGATTCGAAGGACGAAGGCTGCAAATCGCCTCAACCTTTTTTTCTAAAAGTAGCGAAAGTTCCCGCTTGAAAAGAACACTCATGGAGATTGAAAAAAGCCTGCAACAATCCCATGTGAGGGACAGAGTAGACAAAAAGGCCTAGGTTATAAAAAAAAACATGAAATCAAAGGCAAAGGCCTTCTTTCATTACGCAAAACGAACAGCCTCAGTACGCTGCAAAATAGGACCCCTCTTCTAAAAGGATGGCTCCCTCACAGATAGTCCAACCAGGAGCAGTGTGGACAAAAGTGTCTTTACTACCCCATTGGAACACAGAGAAGCGAACGAACCAGTGGATTTCTTTGTTGCCTCATTGATAACTAGCGAGAGAGCCGGGAAACTTGGAGAGGGATTACATGACATTCTGACAGATAGAAGTCAGGCAGTAGTGGCCAATGTAGCCACCACAATGAAAACACAAATAGTGAGCGGTGTTCCGCAGGGTACTAGTTTGGGACTACGGCTTTTGCTAGTGCCCTCTCAGATATGTCCTCAACTGCCTGGATAGCCACCCTTGATAGCTTCGCAGATGATACGAAAGTCTTGCAGAAAATACAGAACTCGAGCGATGTTGCACATCTGCAGCAGAGTTGGACTCAATTTACAGATAGCCTGAGGATAATAATATACAGTTTAATGCTGAAAAATTCCAAGCCCTGCGCTAGTAGCGTCCAGTGAAGGTCCTGGATATCGACATTAGTGAAGATACCTCTTTCGAAGTGCATATTACCAGGATGTCGACGAAGTGTCGACCACTGGCTGGATAGATCCTAATAACGTTCAGAACCAGGGAAAAGGAACCATGATGTTCCTCTGAAGGACATAAGTCCTCAGCCGCCCGGTTTACTGTTCCTAGCTATGGTCACACAACAGTATAAAATTAACAGTATGAGTATGTCTTTGAATCTATGCGTTTCCCCCACCTAGTTTGTTTATGCACACTGTTTACGTACACTTAAGCTAGCGGTTCGGCAAAAGTGACCGACAGAGTAAGTACTAGGTTTACAGAGATGAAGTCCTGGTTGTCGATTTTTTCGACTAAAAAACATCACTTATGATGTTGCTCCAGCATGGCCATGGCCATGTGACTGAAATAAATAAATGAATAAAAGAATACACAGGCACACAAACACACACAAGAAATGTATGTAGCATTCACCATATTTGATGACATGTTTTTAATAACAGTTTTATTTCCTTGATTTAGCTTCCACTTACTAAAAGTTCTTTAGCTGTAAGGCAAGGAGACTGGATAGATTATGAAAAGTAATTCAATGTGACTTTCAGGTCTTTAGGCTTATTTTGGTCAGTTCAAGTCGCATGGCTGTAATACTACAAGGTGACAACAGTCGCTTGGCCCTAAAATATGTTCTGTATGTTCTATATTTTTTGTCCTTGTATTCAGAAATAGTGGTAGTACTCAGGGGGAATTTTGATGAAATGCTGGAGTATTGTACTTTAAGCGACATCAGTTCCTTGTATTTTAAGGTTGATCGGGATGCCATTAAAGTCGATCAGTCATCATTCTGACGTGTCATACAGTAACAGTCGTTACTTGGTGAGGCAACCATTTTGATGGTATTTGGTTATGATGATATTTTTCTACAACTAAAATAAATAGAATATAGTAGTCTAAACTGGAAGCAGAGATCATATACTTTCATTTTGTGTATAGGTCAGAAATATCTAGTTCTATAGGCGTTGGAGTGGCAGTGTCGTAAGTATAAGCCTAGGGCTTGCTTACAAATCACATGGTTCCGGGTTCAGTCCAACTGCGTAGCACCTTGAGCAAATGTCTTCTACTATAGCCTCGGGCCGACCAAAGCCTTGTGAGTGGATTTGGTAGACGAAAACTGAAAGAAGCCCATCGTATATATGTATGTATATATGTATGTGAGTGTATAGGTTTGTGTGTCTGTCTTTGTTCCCCCCAGCATCGCTTGACAACCGATGCTGGTGTGTTTACATCCCCGTAACTTATCGGTTCGGCAAAAAGAGACCGATAGAATAAGTACTAGGCTTACAAAGAATAAGTTCTGGGTTCGATTTGCTCGACTAAAGGCAGTGCTCCAGCATGGCCGCATTCAAATGACTGAACCAAGTAAAAGAGTATATATGTATAATGTTTATTTTCTTCATTAGATGGAAACACTCCATATCTGACTGGCTGTTTTGACCATAATATGTTGGAGTGTAGAGATCAAATCATAATCGTTGTCGTCGTCGTCGTCGTCATCGTTGTCATCATTATATCATAGTTTTGCCCATAACTCGCTATTGTTAACATTGTATCAATTTGCATTTCTTGAATATACGAGTGCGTGTCTTTAACAGAAACGATTTTCTTCTTCTACAATTAAATATTGAACAAACATTTACTGCTATCCATATCTCGATTCTTACCATGGCTGACAACAGTGTAAGCATAGAGAGCTATCAATGAAAAATATTTGTCACTACTTACTTTCCGCCACGAAGGCGCTTTGTAACTTTGGTATAACTACCACTCGTAGAATATTACAAAACAAAAATAATAGATTCCCTGTATATTTTCAAAAATACTGCAACAGGAAGACGTAATTACATCACTACCTCGATTGAGATCCTTTTAGCCATTACAAAACTCGCCAGTCATCGATCTGACATGAAAATAAAACCTTTTGTATTTTTTCTTGGCGTGTTCTTTTTAACGATTCATGATATTAAAGCTAATCTTCCATTCCTCATAATGTAAACTTTCATGTGGTGATTTGCATTGATTATGTCCACTTTAAGAAAACATTCATTATTTTTTTAAAATGTTTTCATCGGATAGGGAAAGTAGCGGCTCATTATCATTTTCAAGACTTCAGACTGTCGAGCAGATGGCAAAAACTTTTTTTCCGGACCGGACATCTATCTTGAATTCTTGCAACTTTGTTCTCGATGCTAAAAACACTGAAGAACCAGATGCTTGACTTTAACTGAGTCATGGTCTGAATAAAGAAAAGCTAAGACCAGATGTGGTACATGTAGAGGTACTACAGACTTTCTGTCCACCACCGAATTTCTATCGCAAGACTCGAAGCCAAGAAAGTGAAAACGGATCCAGTTTGATGTGCGCTGTGAACAAGCTCGGAGATATGTAACTGCAAAATGAAATTCTAAATAACTGTATCAAGTTGAATTATACTGCAAAAGTTTATGCTGCAATGTCTATATATAACTCTATAGAATGTGCTGACTTTTAAAGAGCAAGAGATTAGGTCTTAGCTATGGATTCGCGAGGTTCCATTAGGGAATGTAAACTGATGTTCATTTCGTGACAATGTGAATAACAAATGCACTAGCAGTAGGTTACTAGATTTCGAGAAGAATTGATAACTTGCTCACTGGTAGAATAATTATGCAACATTAACCAATTATTTATTCTTAAATTTAAAATGTTTAGTATGTAAGAAATACAAATTGTAAAACTCTACTAAATTCTTTGTTACATAATTTCTGTACTAACCATATGCATTCTCTTCAGCTTGGTAAATTAAAAAAGACTGAATATCTTCCATGATTTGCGTAAATATTTATTGAAATGCCGTTTTCGTTATTTGAAAAGAACATTGGAGACGATGAATTATCTGACATGTGGATAACCCAACCAATTCAGATTGTATTATTAAGCGAAAGGAAGGAAAATAAACTGAAATTGCATTAGAATGCCGAAAGAATCACAAAATATGTATTTTCTGTTTTATGCAAACAATTTCCATAACTGCAATTACGAGGAATATATTCTGAAACTCCTGAGTGTTTGGAATGAGCTTCTTTTATAAATTGATAGATTATATTAAACACTTCCCTTGTGTAATTCAAAAAATACTGCAGATTGTTAAAATCATAGTCTAGAGAGCGGATTTGCAATACTTGGCTAACGTTATCAACATATCAAATCATAATGTTTTGTTCGCGTGATTGAATACCGTTAATTACTTCAGGTGGTGGAATCTTTAAACGTATTTAACTTTAGTAATCTTCAGTCTGTTAAACAGGAAAGAACTGGCGCCTTCACTGGAACGCCAAGGTGTTTTATATAATGTGTGTTATTCTGTACAACAGCTATAAAACAAGAAGCTATTAATGGTGATATAAACAAGAAAATCGTTCGTAATCGCTATATGGATATATTGCTTTCATGTGGTTGAAAGTCAGTATGGATTTTTACTATATGCAGATGTATGAACTTATTTCGTATTAATTGGTAAGTATTATCTTTTGTATTTCTACTCTAGTGTTTTACTAAGTATATGCTGCTCAACAATGGTTCTAATTCTCATACAAACATTGTGTTCAAAGTGTTCTAATTTTCACTATTTTTCCTTCTTGTTGTCTTTGTCTTACATCAGATTTTGTCTTCTGTAATTATAGTCAATTTTTCGTTACTTTGATCTAAGTTATGTTTAGGATCAAAGTTATGCTGTAAAGCCTTTTGACTAAGAACAAAGTGATGTTGAACAATCATATATATAATATTAGTATACCTATTCCGAACGTAAGAGAAATATTTTCTTTTACTCCCACTTTAAGCTTTAATATTTGACATATTTATATCTTATAATCTTTCACAGCAAAATTTCAAATTGACATTATGTGGCATTAACTAGTAACGAAATATAAAACAACGTATGAAAATATACGACCAAATAAGGGCAAACAATATATGACAGCATATGTCTCATAGAAATGATGCTGATCACGATCAGCAAAGAACAAAATAGACGAAAGAAAAGTAGCTAATAAAATTTCTTTATATAGTTTTGCCTGCACTGCCATATATTTCACTTCTTTCTTTAATTCCATTGAGCAGCAGTCATGACATCGGTATTTAGATACCCGGCGTGAATTGTCATGATACAGGTAAGTGTTTTCTAATTTTCAGATGGCGTCTAGTCGTATGTAGCAGCTAATCTTTTTCTCAACTATTACTGATGTTGTTATGCTCTTCCAATGCTCACTGATACATTGAGCTGTTCCTGGGGATAGGGGTCATAGTAATAAGAAGATTTAGCTGGAACAACATACATGCATATATATATATATATATATATATATATATATATATATATGTATATGTGTATGTGTGTATGTGTGTGTGTGTGTGTGTGTGTGTATTATGGCTACCCCCTCGTTATCGAGTATGGCCATTGCACGAAGCTTAACTGTTACTAGTGCTGTGATCGAATGTGACTTTTTAGCCCGGCTAAAGATCTACAATGTCTTGTACAGAATTGGCAACTAAAACCTTTACCGGTAATAGCCGGCTGTAGTTGTGTGTGTGTATACATACATACATACATACATACATACATACATACATACATACATACATACATACATACATACATACATACGTACATACATACATACATACACACATACACACATATCCATATATCTGTTTATCTATCCATCTCTCCGTCCATGTATGTATGCCACAGAACATGTCCAAATTAGGCACCAATATGTAAGCGATACCTAAGCTTAATACGGTTGGGAGTAGCTATGTGGTAAGTAGCTTGCTTACGAACCACATTGTTCCAGGTTCAGTCCCACTGCCTGACACCTTGGGCAAGTGTCTTCTACTATAGCCTCGAGCCGACCAAAGCCTTGTGAGTGGATTTGGTAGATGGAAACTGAAAGAAGCCCGTCGTATATATGTATATATGTATATATATATCTATATATCTATATGTATGTATATATATGTATGTATGTGTGTATATATATGTTTGTGTGTCTGTGTTTGTTCCCCCCCAACATCGCTTGACAACCGATGCTGGTGTGTTTACGTCCCCGTAACAGAGCGGTTCGGCCAAAGAGACCGATAGAATTAGTGCTAGGCTTACAAAGAATAAGTCCTGGGGTCGATTTGCTCGACTAAAAGCTGTGCTCCAGCGTGGCCACAGTCAAATGACTGAAACAAGTAAAAAACAAAAAAATAAAGCAACCAATATCAATCTTCACAAACATTTTAATGAATGAAAGACAACTTAGAATAACGAAACTAAGATATAAAAATCCACAAAACAACCATAACAGATACGTAGTCCATAATCGGTTACTAAATAGCTATCACTATAATTTTGTCACTCGGGCGGTAGAATGAAATCTAGGTGGATTAACAGCCTTAAGAAACATATACACTGCCTGTGAATCAATAATGAGCAGCGGGAGTGAAACATTAGCAACGTTTGTCAATTACACCAACACTTACTTGGCACTAGAATTAGCAGCATTTACATAAATAATAAATATTACCTTATAGTTAGAACAAACAGAAGATATACAATAAAGAGCTTGTTCCCGAAATGATATTGTGAATGTAGAACTTACAATACAAAGGAATAAGCGAAATAAACATATAAAGAACAAATAACCTATTCAACCTCCGATACTTGCCGTAATAAGATCAACTCAAGTAATATTAAATCCAGTACTTAAGATGTTTCGATCATATGTTGGCCGTATGTATGTATACGAGGACTGATCAATAAGTATCCGGATTGGTGTCATAGTAACAAAGCTAAAGTACGAAGCGTAAAGTCGCTTGGTACAGATTGACCGTGACCTCTGTTCTGCATGCGCACTAAGGTTTAACGTTCTAGCTCACTTCCGTTGTTTGCAGCCCTGCTTGGAAGGGCCGTGTGTAGCGTGTGATCATTGCATTGATCATGACAGAGAAAGTTGTCACGGCGATAGCTGCTCAGAGGCCTACGCACAAGTGTATAAGTGGTTCAGACATTTCCAAGATGGATGAAAACTGTGTCGATATTGAGGAACGTTTTGGGAAGTACGCAACCAGCAGAACTGAGACAGATGTGCGTACAGCTGGAAGAGGAAATAGTGAGTTTTCAGAGGATGTGCAGATTAGTTACGGTTCAGTTCAGTCCATTATCACTGAAGATATGGACATGAAACGTGTGTCGGCCAAGTTTGTGGCAAAACTTTCAGCTGACCAAAAATACACTCGGGGTTTCAGTTGCAAAAGAAACGATGAAAGAACGATGAAAAAAAGTTGAAAACATTGCGTAAGCCTCAGGGGCAGGTATCACCAAGCTTTTAGCAAAATTTGATGCAGATTCCCTGCTCATCTTTCACTATCAATGCGATAATCACACGCTATAGACGTTTCTTCGAAGCTCTGCTGTAAACAGCGTAAGTGAACTAGAATTTTAAAACTTAGTGGGCCTGCACAGAAGAGCTCAAGGTTAATCTGTGCCAACCAGATTTACTCTGCGTATTTTGGCCTCATTACAATCACAACTGTCCGGATAATTATCAATCAGCCCTTGTATGTACTCCTTAACTGTCGGAAAGAAGAGTAATTACTACCATGGTACACACACGCAAATCATATATGCAATTCTCATACACATGTTCTGAGACCCCCTTCGGTCACGACACTGACCATGGGATTGCACCTAGAAAGTTACCCTCCCAGGCGCAAGTCCGGACAAGGTTGTTTATGGAAGACCAGCAGCCGCCCATGCATACCCGCCTCCCCTCTCCACGCAACCAGTGTTATCCAAGGGAAAGGCAAAATCCGATACAGCTTGGCACCAGTGACGTCGCAACTCATTTCTACATCTGAGTGAACTGAAGAAACATGAAATAAAGAACACAACACGCAGCCCCGTCCTGGATTCCAGCTCACAACCTCACGATCGTAAGCTCGAAGCTCTAACCACTGAGCCATGCGCCTTCACTATACATACACATATACATATACGCAAATACACGCACAAATATACATACAAACACACACACACCCGCACACCCATATTAGACAAAATGAGATAACAAAGGCCAAGTCTGTGAGTAGTATTCAGGACATTTATAAGGAAAATGATATAGATGTAGTCTTACAGCTGTTTCTTGGATATTATGGATAGTTAATACACGTATTTTTCGGCGGTGCATCAGCATGGCTGCGACTTTGAGCTGAAAGAAGAAAAAATATTTGATAATTAGTATAAATTGAGATAAGTATATTTATTCTGCTATTAGTTTTAGCATTTATTATTTTAGACCTCATGTGTGACTATATATTTAAATAGAATAAATTTTTGATTTTAGATTGAACTGATTTTAATATTATAGTCTATTTCAAAAATATACCCACGAAACGCGCGTACTCTTTTTACTACTATTTACTATTTATTGTGCTTTATTGATTTTAAGAATAATGTTTTTATAGTATATGCTTTATATGGTATGAATAACATCTTTCATTATTGAATTGTGTAATACAGGTTTTTCACTAAATTATATACATATATTATATATTATGAAATTTGATTAAAATAGTTAAATTGTGTGTTCCCTGTAAGTTTTGGAATTATATTACCTACTATTATATATATATATATATACATATATACAATTGCAGCGGGGAATGTATTTATAAGCCATTTAAAAACACACTAAAACCGTTAGATTCACTTCAACATTTAAGTTTAATTTGTCAAAATATTCTCCTCGCTTTGAAACCGTGACCTGTCCACTGAAAAAATGTCTTGCTGCATCGAAATGTTGTCAGTGATCAGGTCACGGTATGAAGGCGGCGAGCTGGCAGAAACGTTAGCACGCCGGGCGAAATGCTTAGCGGTATTTCGTCTGCGTTACGTTGTGAGTTCAAATTCCGCCGAGGTCGACTTTGCCTTTCATCCTTTCGGGGTCGATAAATTAAGTACCAGTTACGCACTGGGGTCGATGTAATCGACTTAATCCGTATGTCTCTCCTTGTTTGTCCCCTCTGTGTTTAGCCCCTTGTGGGTAATAAAGAAATAGGTATGAAGGCGACGAAAATATCTTTACAAATTAAGCACCATCCAGGCTGCAATTATTTTATTGGAGGAGGGGTTGCAAAAGGGGGCGTAATATTCGTGCTTACCCTCGGCGACATTTTCCCAAGCTACACTCCCCGCCCTTACTTACGTTCATTCACATCAGAGTTGAAAATCTACTTCACTATGTACATACATACAAACATACATCTATATATATATATATATATATATATATATATATATATAACTCGGGGCTAAATGCAACAGTGACACCCCCACCACCCTGCCCTGTCCCTAGCCATATTCGGTTGGCTAATATCCCTTATATTACGGAGCAGTCACTGTCTATATCTCATTTAGAGAATTCTTATTGCTGTCGAACGGATTTTCGAAATCAGTAAATGTATTTACTTGAAAATCCTTATATGTATCTTGCAAGGTTGGTCGTTCATCGAGAAGCGATGCCTACCACACGTTGATAATAGGCAATACACCTTGAAACCTAGGTCCGTGTGTGGTATCGGCTTCTTGGTGAGTGATCTCCCTTTGCAAGATAAAGGGCGCCGTGATGGCGTCAGGCCTATCTGGTGACGTTGATGTTCGCCTGGGGCTAAATGCAACAGTGACACCCCCACCACCCTGCCCTGTCCCTAGCCATATTCAGTTGGCTAATATCCCTTATATTACGGAGCAGTCACTGTCTATATCTCATTTAGAGAATTATTATTGCTATATATATATATATACATATATATTTATATACAAATCTTTCATGTTGGTCATTTTCTTCTTTTTGTTTTGTGTCTTTGTTGATGTTGACCTCATCTCTACTCTGATGTAACAGTTACTTACGATTCAAGTCCTCCAGTCGTCCTATGGTGTTCAAATCTATTTAGATATATAGGACTAAATATTTCGTCTATTAAGCTGATCATTTTTCGAAGAACTGCAAATTGTATATGAAGTATATTTCAGACGCTATTTCTAGTTGTTTGATCTAACCATTAGACTTCCCTTCCTTCGGCATTAAGTTACACTATTTCATATATGTGTATCGATGCTGAGATTTTTTTATGATATATTTAATACACATTATTGTGGCTATATATTTATTAATTTAAAAACTTGTAGTGTAGATCTATATTTTTCTGTAGTTTTTTTTTCTTTTGTGAACCTTTATTATAATTTTTAAACGGAAAGCTAGTAGTCGCTTACAACGTTTTCTTTATAAGATTATGGGACTTACGATCAGTTGGAGGACTTGAGTTATGAAAACAATAGTCTAACATAACCTTTTTTAAAAAATATTCAGCAAATTAAATCAACAATTCTATTATTGCATCGCAAAACGATGAAATATTGTTATAGAAGGATGATGCAAATTAAATGCTCTTGGAAATAATGAAATTTTGTTACCCGCTTCCTATTAATAATAATATGGATTCTCAATGTAAAACAGTGAATTGTAATATGCATTTTTGCGATCTCCTGGTTAAACTCACACGAATAATAATTGATTCGTATTTTCGTACTTTTATGGGTAGCCATAAACATCGAGTATAAAACACTTACATAGCTTTCTTCGAATTATTTTCACATAGCTTACTTGCAGCAGTTGGAGCATCTATGTACAACAAAAAAGTAAACAGAGAAATCTAGGAATGGTTTGGCTTATATGAAGTATTTAGATGCAATTTTATTTGAGGAAGTGAAATACAATTGGTTCAACCATTTTCTACTGTTCGGGTAATGATATTAATGACAGTGTGTTGTTGATCATCTTGCTATATGTACAAGGTAGGAAGGCGGTAGGCTGGTAGAATCGTTAGCACGCCGGGCGAAATGCTTACGTTCTGAGTTCAAATTCCGCCGAGGTCAACTTTGCCTTTCATCCTTTCGGGTTCGATTAAATAAGTACCAGTTACGCACATATAATCGATTTAATCCATTTGTCTGTCCTTGTTCGTCCCTTCTCTGTTTAGCCCCTTGTGGGTAGTAAAGAAATAGGTATTTCGTCTGCCGTTACATTCTGTGTCCAAATTCCGCCGAGGTCGACTTTGTCTTTCATCCTTTCGGGGTCGATAAATTAAGTACCAGTTATGCACTGGTGTCGATGTAATCGACTTAATCCGTTTGTCTGTCCTTGTTTGTCCCCTATATGTTTAGCCCCTTGTGGGTAATAACGAAAGAGGTATTCCGTCTGTCTTTACGGCTCTGAGTTCAAAATCCGCCGAGGTCGACTTTGCCTTTCATCATTTCGTAGTCGATAAATTAAATATCAGTTGCGTACTGGGATCGAACTAATTGAATGGCCCGTCACCCAAAATTTCGTGCCTTGTGCCTAGAGTAGAAAAGTATGTGTACAAGGTAGGCGCACTACATAGTGGTTAGGGCGTTAGACCGACAATTAAATGCTGTGGTTCCATTTTCGAGACCAAGCTTCTTTTTTTGTCTGTGGGCCTAAACTACATTTCACATCGCTTCTCTCCAATGTTCTGAAGATGATTACAGATAACAACAGGCAGTTGACCCAACGATCATCAGCAGAAATTATTCAACTTTCAGTAGAATATTAGCTATGGCATTTCGGATTATTTCCGGCTTAATGAACCTTGTAACTGGCCATATATAGCAATAATCCTTCAAGACAGGAAGGCATTAACTCATTGAAAGTCACATTAACCTGTCCAATGTAATGTTTATTTGTTCACATTGTTTTCAATCAATTATGCACTGTAACGTAATTTTGTGATTTCAAATCATTGGAAATTAAATTTTCAATCTGTTAGAATAACATTATGGGGTGGTTACAGAAAACCAGATTGAAAAAAAAATAGGTGCAGCAGTTGGGCTTGAATAAAACCGGTTTAAATTCTGAACGGTTAACACGTTCTCTCACAGACACAGCCAATCTAACAGTCGTAATAAATCTATGATCACGAAGCATATTTTATTGAGTTTCACACCGATATAAATCACTAGTAACTCTAACAGACATATTCAATCGAAGCTCACGAATCAGATGGATATTCTATTGAGTTTCCATTAGTTACAACTTATAGTGTTATAATTTGATGTATACTAATGCTGTTGTTGAATGTTAAATGTCTCTCGTTGACACGATATATGGTCAGTGATAGAACACAGCTCCATATAAATCGCAAGTCACAATGCGTTTCCCCAAATTATTGTAGTTTTAAAATATTGTAACACCACTGGCTTGGTAGCGGCTCATGACTTCCTTTGTATGGGTGGCCAGTTCATCGCATAGTTACCCCTATACGACTGAGTGGATTGGAACAACCTAAAACAGGGTGTATTATTCAGTAACATAACGCCCCACTGGTTCGGGAATGGAAACAACTCACTGCCCATTAGGCTCCGCGTCTTAACACACACACACATACGCACTATCACACACACATAGAATTATCATATGTATGTCTCGTAGGTCTATGACTTTCTGAATCTGCTTCGGTTTCATCAATCAATTTTTAGTTGTTCGATCAACTATAAATCCTGTTCATTGATCTTACAAGACGTAAATAATTGAATGTTCCATAGAAACGTTAGCGTCACAGCGGGACTCCCGAGTGCAATTAGTGTTAAACACTGAGCGACAAATATACACTGCTAGTTTACAGGTAAGAGCCGTTTCATGAACTTGAATACGATTCTCATCTTGCCAGTTCCACTCACAAGACAAATATTGGCACTAGGTTATAAAACATTTACTCTCTGTGCTCTCTGTGCCAGATACCGCCGGAATGAAAACCGAACGCAGCATATAGTGTTTAAATTGCATAATCATTCTCAATTACTAGCTTTCGGTTGACACATAATAAACAGTTGTAACATACAGATTCTGAGAGGAGCTAACGCTAAATTGAGCTATTGGCTAAATTCTTCAAAGACTGCTATTATACTGATGATATGAAACAAAGAAACATATATAGTAAAGATTAAGTTACTTGTTCAAAAGATACTTGAATTGATAATAATACCATTCTTTATTACATTTTGTCGCCGGGACATTAATTTCTACAAACACGAGAATAGTATCAATCTTTTCAATTATATTTCTTAAGATTTTGTTTATATGAAAACATTAATTTTATAGACTGCATACGATAAAAAGCGAAACGAGACAATGAATATTACTTGTAAAACCACGCATATATATTTAGAAAACATATTTTTAAGCTGAAGTAAATAATCAATCTTATGTATGTAATTAAGAATGAAGATATAGAACAGATACTAAGAAATGTGAGCATACATACATACCAATACTAATCCCTTTCATGTAAGATGTACGAACTCAGTTATATCACCGTAATCACGTAACCGACCAGGCTACCAGATGTTGCTACACATCGCTAGTCACAATGCGCTTCGTATTGTTTTAGCATTCAAATGACGCCACCCCGCTGGCTAAGCGAGCAGGTCACTCACTTATATATTTGTAGGTAAATGCAGGGATAAGCGAATTAGAAAGATCAATACGTAAAGTGTATAAAATACATGAAATACAAAAAAGTGTATATATGTATACATATACAAAGGTCCAAACAGATTTCAAATGATATAGAAAACTAAAGGGATGGAGTAAAAGTATAGGAAATCTATGTTTGTTCGTGTGTGTGTGTGTGTGTGTGTGTCTTGTGTGTGCGTGCGTGTTTGTATGTGCGTGTATGATTGTAAGTATATTTCAAAAACAATTCATATTTACAAGCAAATAAGACATTTATTTCTTGGTTGATATTTCTTTAGGTGTCCATGCAAGAGCGTGTAGACAGATGCATTCTCCCTTCTTTTTACATTGAGAAGAGGCTATGTCCAGAATAGGACACCAACTGAATTCTTAGCTAAGGGAAGAGGTGAAACGTAAAATAAAGTGACTGGCGGACATCTTGGACATCCATACAGGTCCGGCATTCAAACTCCATGAATAATTTCTACTGCAGAGTTTTGAATTTTTAAAAAACAATTTTTTGCAGTTATCTGATAATACAGACATGAATTGCACAAATGCACCAATTAAACATTGATATTTTTTCACTGTTGTTACAATCATCGGAAAAGGAACAGCCAAACCGCGATACCGAACCGCGATATACGAGCAATTTTGCTATTCAATTTCAAAAAAGCCCGTAAAACTGCTGAAACTGCTTGCGATATTAAAGAAACGTAAGGTGATGAAATAACCATTGAGTGGTCAGTTCGAACATGCGTCAAATGATTTCGTAGTGGAGACCTGAGCCTTCACGTTCATGAACGTAGTGGACGCCCATCTGTTTGAATTACATAATAGTGGTTTTTCTCGAATTTGTATATATATATATATTTCTTTACTACCCACAAGGGGCTAAACACAGAGGGGACAAACAAGGAAGACAAACGGATTAAGTCGATTACATCGCCGCCAGTGCGTAAGTGGTACTTAATTTATCGACCCCGAAAGGATGAAAGGCAAAGTCGACATCGGCGGAATTTGAACTCGGAACGTAACGACAGACAAAATACGGCCACGCATTTCGCCCGGCGTGCTAACGTTTCTGCCAGCTCGCCGCCTATATATATATAGGCGCAGGAGTGGCTGTGTGGTAAGTAGCTTGCTAAACAACATATATATATTTACCCTGGGTGTGTGGTAAGTAACTTGCTTACCAACCACATGGTTCCGGGTTCAGTCCCACTGCGTGGCATCTTGGGCAAGTGTCTTCTGCTATAGCCCCGGGCCGACCAATGCCTTGTGAGTGGATTTGGTAGACGGAAACTGAAAGAAGCCTGTCGTATATATGTATATATATATATGTATGTGTGTGTATTTGTGTGTCTGTGTTTGTCCCCCTAGCATTGCTTGACAACCGATGCTGGTGTGTTTACGACCCGGTCACTTAGCGGTTCGGCAAAAGAGACTGATAGAATAAGTACTGGGCTTACAAAGAATAATTCCTGGGGTCGATTTCCTCGACTAAAGGCGATGCTCCAGCATGGCCGCAGTCAAATGACTGAAACAAGTAAAAGAGTAAAAGAGTATATATGAGGTGGTATCTAGAAGATTGACGACTAGTACATTTTCATGAATAATAACTTATCTACCTAAGTTTTAACATGAACTCCTTCGAAATAATCACCTTGCCCAGCAATAAACCTATCCAGAGTTTCTGTCACTTTTGGAATCCTTGCCTCCAGCGATTCACTCTGGATCTCGACAAAAGTGTTAAAACGGCGACCTTTGTGGTTTCATTTTCATCTTGCGGAAAAGTTCAAAGTGCGCAAGTGATAAATCTGGTGAATAGGGCAGGTGTGTAAACAATGCGATATTGTTATGGTCGAAAAACTCACGAGTGAGGAGAGCTCATTGAAGAATTCAAGTCTTAACGCTTCACAGATCCGGACGCTTTCTCCGAAAGTTCTCCCTCAGACACTTCAAAACTCCACAGTAGAAATTTCGATTGACGGTCTGGTTCTCGGGAAAGAATTTCTCGATGCCCAATACCACAGATCCGGTGGTGACGGTCATAGCAGATTCCAGATAGCTCATCATCTTCCATCTACGTGATTCCGCTTTTGAAGCGCCCGTGCCACTCGAATCATTGCGTACGACCCATTGCCTGGTCGCTGCAAGATGCATGTTCAACACCTCAGTAGCAGATGTCACAAGTGTCACGCGAAATTTCCCGTTGGAGCATTGATCCTGTCCATGTCAAAATCGCAGACTACAGCATACACGTAACTTCAAAACACAAATTTTTATAAGATGCAAAGTAAACATAGCGATGTCACACGGCGCGCTAACGGCAGGCTACCGCGTGAAAGTCACGGCTAGCTCTCACTGCGCACGCATTTTCGTATTGGAAAGGTAGAGAACTAGTACGGAAAATTTTCGATACCACTTCGTCATTTTATATATATATATATATATATATATATATATATATATATATATATATATACATAGAGAGAGAGAGAGTCAGAAAGACAGAGAGAGGGATAGAAAGAGAGAGAGATCGGTAGAGTATCGTGTTGGTTGCTTAAGTGAATTTTTTTCCCGATTTCAACCTCTTCAGAAAAAGCCATTTTCTTTCCTTCTTTCTTTCTTTCTTTCTTTCTTTTTTCTCTCTCCAACAAAGCCTCAAAAATTTGCCACACGCATATACATACATACATACATACATACATGCATGCATACATACATACATACATACATACATACATACATGCATGCATACATACATACATACATACATACATACATGCATATGCACCCATTTACGCACATATTTAAAATAACAAAGAACGTCCTCTCCCCAAGTGAAATCCAGACTTTTTAAAACTACCTCATATATTTCTGCAAACATAGCATTCATAATGAATCCCTCCAAAACATATAAAAGTGTTGAAGAAATAATTGTCCAAAATCGTCCCTACCCACCTTTTTTTACTATATAAAACCTGTATACCCCTTAAACAATCTAACTATCTATATATTTAAATAGACACACACTCACACAGGCACACTAGCACGCCCATACACACACCTATATTTATTCAATTTTCATTCACTTACGACAGTGAGTGAATACAGATCAACTTTAATACACGAATGCATTTCTAGGCTTCACAACTAATTCATTTCTCACCAAAACTCAATGGAGACTTTTTTGGGGGTGGGATCAGATAATTGTAAATTGATTCATTGAAACGGAGTTAGGTCAAAATATGTGAGTTCAAAACATGGGAGAGTCAGGTGAAAATTTGACTTTGAATCAATATATCTCTGTTATTTTAAAACGAAAGAATGTATTAATTGGATTTAAAAGAGTGTGTTCATGGAGAATATTATTTTGATTAAAACCGGGTTAAGCGGTGTTAGCAACAAAAAATTGTGTGAATTGAACAGATGATAAAATTGTAAGGAACCCCGCAAAATTGACTTTCAATCGAAATATCTCAGTTAATATCGAAGAAAACTATACAACAACTGTGATCAAATGAAAGAACTCTATGATGAAAACATCGTTATTAGCTCCAAAAATTGTGGTATATCTTTAAATGACCGAAAAGTTGATTGTTTTAACAAATTCGAAGAATTCATTGTAAGATATCTAACATTCTAAAAAAGTGTATCCTATGTTATCAGTTGCTTAGCATAACAATACAGCACGTATAACTGGTATTTGAGAGATACGGATTTTATTGTCTCTAGTGGTATGTAGCCATTTTTCCCGTTTACTAAGGGTATTACAAAAATTTTCTTAGAGTACGGTGAAAACTTTAACAAAATACAATATATTAGCTACCAAAACTGTTGTTTGGATTTCAGGGCTGAAAAAAAAAACAATAAAGTTAATAATTTTAAGAATTTTTAATATTTTTCGTTTTTAAGAGAAAAAAAAAATAATGAATGAACGGAAGTGAAAGAGCTCACCCAGATAAAAATTTCGGAGAAATAATTTTCAATTTTTTTCTTCTTGTCCTGTACTCTTCGGGACATAAATACTGATTGTGCTGTCTTTTCCCATGACCAATACTGAAGAATTTTCTAGGATTCTATTCCCGCATTCTTCCTTCTAACATACATATGAAAAACATATCTACAAGTTTTGAGTTCTAGTGTTATTATGATTTAATCATGATCAATACACGCCACCGAAAAATACTCTTCATTTATCTCTCTTGCATCGCATTTTTAGTTTGGAGTCGTTTCGTAACATAGCATGTTACCAGCTTAGAATATTATCTGTGTATCATATTACTATGTTTCAAACACACACAGACTTACTCCCATCGCTCTCTTTAGACAATTAGATTAACCTATACATATTACTTTTGAAATGACATTAAATTTTGTCGCAAATTAGCAAATGTTTCTCGATGAGAATACGCAAAAGATAGCAGCTTGAAATATACAGGTTTCATTCATTTCTCCCAGTGAAACCAGCTGTAGATCATTTTCCTTTACAATATGCACTCAAATCGTGATACAACCTCTCTGAACATGAGAGCCAATTTTGTAAAAATTCGATAATCCAACTAATATCTTTTTGCCAATCTGTTTTAAAGCAAATGTTACGCCCTGAGGAATACTTTAAATGCATTCAACTTGGTGTGCACTAAAGCAACTCTTCTCAGTAATGTAATTTTACTATAATCTACTTATCCTGTTGTTATTTAAATGAGGTTATATCAACATTTACATACTTATATGTATGCATATATATATATTTATATATATATATATATATATATAAATATATATATATATATTATATATATATATATATATGTATATATATATATATTCTTATATGTATATATATGTCTATATATATACATCCTATAATAAATTTGAATGGTTTTCTCTGTCCGTTATATTTTTATGTTCGCTAAGTCCTCCTAGACCGTTGGTGCTGAAACAACGAAACTCAAACGAGCAACTCCCCAAATACCAGGGAATGTCCTAAGGGAGTTTATTTTTTAAGGGACCCCAGATTGGGGTCCCACTGATCCCCATTTTTACTTTAAACTACATACATGGCACTGGTGACAGAATCAGAGCAATGACAAGGTATTTTATACCATAAACTCTCAGGGAGTATCGTAAGAAGGTTCAATTTCTGAAGGGCCGCTTAAATGGGGCCCCACTGACACCTTCATTTTTACTGCATTTACGTCGCTCCTACGTTTATTGATTAAATTATATGACTACCATCAGTACATTTGCAGGATTATTTTGGGTATTACATTGCACAATGGTTCCGAATCATCCCCATAGTGGGGCCGAAGGCCTGTGAGGTGACCTCCGCAGGAACTCCGGCGAATGCCGCTCGAGGAGCGGCTTCAAGGCTAGTATATATATATATATATATATATTAGAAAATTTAGAACAAAACGTAAAATTAGATTAGCGTGTGTTTAATTTTCCCTCGACCAAATCCAACTAAAACGGCTTTGGTTGAGCTATTTATAAAAGCACATCACCAGCCACCAGCTGCCAAGCAAAGCTACTACATCCGGAATCATATCGTTAGTAGGCAAAACACTTTAAACACAACTACGATCGTTTCAGATTTATCTACATTTCTAGTAGATTTTCATCTTCATATATTAGTTACCGTATGTGGTAGCTTTAAACTTAATAAATCTAGGGAATCCGGAACTGCCCTAATTCATGTTAAGATATTGATGTGTGAATTTGTCGTGCGTGAGAAAATATATAAATTAAACAATATGACAAGATTATATTTGCTTATATATAGTAATATTCAAATCATCCTTCTGGCACTAAAATCTGACCCGCTCTTGCGCAATTTAATTCTACTAAGGGCTACTTCATAACTGCATTTCTTTCTAGAATGAACGTTAGAATTCTCGTCTTCTCAAGAAATTGTACCCCATGTCATTGGGCATTCTGCCGAAATAGCGGGCAATGGGGATAATAAGCAATACAAATAAGCAAAGCAAAACCACGTGAAATGCAAATCTAACAGTGCTTTTCCACCACTACCTTCACTACATAAAACAAACAAATATCTGACATATCCTCTACCATTACTATTACCGCTATTACAACTCGAATGACAAAAAAGGAAACGTCATTACCAGACAAAATAGTGAGACTGTAACAGATATATGCTGCTTGTTGATATTTACGGAAAGTATGTCCAACTATTGTGTACACATGCGTTAGAGCATTGGCCACTTATAAAACCATACATTTTAGTCGAGAAAAATCTAATAAATTCTTTGTTGTTTTCTGAAGAACAACCACTAACGCTGCTAAGAAAACACAAATAATCGATGTTTTTCTATGACAAAACTACAACATCGGGAAATATGTATGTGAAGTACATGATTATTATTATTATTATTATTATTATTATTATTATTATTATTACTATTGTTGTTGTTGTTGTTCTTATATTGCAACTCGCAGTCTTTATATTTCAAATATTAGCTACCTTCTTGAAGTATAATGCAAAGAAAATAAAACTGAAAGAAATGTATTTTAAAAAACATAAAAGTTTAACTAATTTCTCTTTTATGCAAAACATGTGTATGCATGTATGTTTATAGATACATGCACACACACACACAAACACACACGCACACACACGCACATACACACACACACACACACGCACACACGCACACATATATATATAGAGAGCAAATTCTCATAGTTCAGATTATGTTGTATCAAATATGAAATCATTAACGTATTGCGCATATTTTAGTGTTTATATAAAATTTTATTTCACATTACAATAGCTTCATGAATAAGGAAAAAAATACACAAATAAAATGCTGGCAGACTTATGGTGGTACTGACATAGTGTCTGTCGGGAACCAACACTATCTTTGCTGGTAACAAATGCTACCACATTTCTGGTGCGCTACCAATTCATATACTATCATCTTCAACGTCGCTACTGCCACAAATTTAACTGATCCAGTACATTAAAGAGGAAATGGTATTAATTTTCCTTTGATAATGAGTAAAAGCGAAACAATCCAAGATCAAATTTCCAACTAATTATGACAACTAATTATATTCATACAGTGTAGAGTGCAGTATAATCGGGCCCAGTCTCCATTAGAAGATGATGTTTCCAGGGATATTCCTTGTAACTATTCATTCATGGTGTAAAGCAAAGGTACTTAGCAGAATATTAAATTTTTTTATACGTACCATACGTATGCTATGGGACACCAATTGTTTCTATTTCCTATGTGTGTAGTCAGAAGTCATAGAGTGGAAATAAGAAGGAAAGCACAAATAAAAACTACATGAATTTTACAGAGAAATTGATGAAATTCAGATTAGGGAAATGCACTATGTTGGTCTTTCCAGAGACGAAAATTAGTTTTAAAAATCCTTATCATGACAGATGAAAGTACAACATCAAATACATACACAAATAACCAGAAAACAGATAATTAGATAGCGTAGAACACAAAAATGAGAGAAAACGTTTGGGAGGGAATATCATAGACTACATAGATTAACGTTTGAATGAGTGTTATATAAAAATAATACTGCAAGAAGCGTGAAAAGTTTATCTGATGCAGTAATAAGTTACAGCTCGAATATTCCCAATCAACGCAAAACAATGAAGCAAAATTAGACAGCAAAATAATGACTTTATTTAGAATATACAACAAAGATTTATTACAAACTCGTAACTGTATGCACTAAACAATTATTTTATAATATAAGATGTACAGTAATTAAAAAATATATATATAAAGTTCATAATATGATTCGGAATTATGGAACGCTAAAATAAATTGTTTCAAAAGAGGAAGAGACTATAAAAAAAAAAGGATTGTTTTTCTGTCTTAAACGAAATCAAAAGTACAAAATAACGGATCTGTTTAAAGAGAGATATGATGCAAAACGAGTACCGATAGAAAATAATTTTAAACGAAAATAAAGTAAATCTAAACCAAGCTTTCGGTTACTGTATATATATAATATACCGAAGAGAAGGTACGCATCTATATGGCGAGTGTTTTGTAATCTTTGACATGTTAAAATAGATACCGTAGCTGAAAACTGAAGGACCTACGAATGAGATTGAAGAAATCTCTCGGGATCACAATGCATTTCCGGATCTAAATGATACCTTTGGAAACCACTAAACAGATTTAATAAAGTGATACGAATGGAGATGTAGACGGAAAAATATTAACTACGTCGTAGCCGTTTGCAAGACTAATAAAAGAGAAAAATTCATATGGGTATATATGGGACTTAAGTAAGTGGGAGTATGCTAAAGTTATAAAATGCCAAGAGAAATTATTGTAGCTATATATGAATATATGTTAATAAACGCAGAAGTATATCAAGATTCATCAGCCCCAACAAAGAAAGTTAGTGTTTCTTTATCGAATATCGGACGTAACAAAAGTATGTATAATTCTCAATGAGCTGTATTAACATTGGTTAGACATAATATATATATATATATTTCCCAAATACAAAAATATGGATACGGCTACAATAATGTATGTTAAAACAGAAACACACCCGTAAATAAAGAGTTGCCTCAGGAAGGAATTATAATCTTTCCAGACGGCAACAGATTTCATATCCTAAAAACAAGTTCATAGCATACAGAAAATTATATTATAATTATGATTATAATTATAATTATAATTATTGTTATTAATATTAATATTATTATTATTGTTGTTGCTGTTATTATAAATTTTATATTGTTATGCTTCAGTAGTTTTGTTTTTATAGCGTGCTTTCACTTCACTACCGATCGAAGCTCTGTGTGCCTTGGGTATATGTGCTGTGGTTTGTTGTGATGCTTTTATGGCTACTGTATTGAAAGTGTTTTGCGTAGGATGTGTGCAGGGCCCAGTAGTGCAATTTTATGTATGTTATATATATTTGTAAGTCCTAGTATTTTTGTTATGTATTTGTCTGAATATTTTTTTTTATCATACCTAATTACCTGCTATGATAAGAATTGTTTCTGTTTTTAGATTCCACATTCGAGTTACCTCTATTTCCAAGGTCTTTGTATTTTGAAAGTTTCTCCATTTCTTTTAGAGAAACGTTATCATCTTCTGGTATTGATACATCAGTTAGAAAGCATTTTCTTCTTCATGATCTCTGACAACTATATCTGGCCTATTGGTCTTAATTTCTCTATCTGTGTGTATTGGCATATCCCAAAGTATGGTTGCTTTATTATTATATTATTATTATTATTATTATTATTATCAACATTATTATTATTTTTATTATTAGTATTATTATTATTGTTATTATTATATTTGCTGCGGAACACATCGGACCTGTTTTCGAACGCTCGAAGTAAGTTCAATTCAGAATATTTATTTACACCAGGATTGGTTTTCTTTTCGCAATAATTATTTTATTTTACGTTGTGAATAGAAGAACTAGGAACCTATTACTGGTCTTTTATGGTTGTGTAGCCACCAGAGGGTTGATTTTTGGCCAACTAGATAAATTCGGTGTGTGCTAAAATTCAATGGAATCAATACAACTAAAAAATATAGCGGAGTGCCTCTTAACAACCCCCTACAACTATGGTAATAGATGAAGGCTTGCTTCTCCTTCCCTCTGTCACGGGCAACAATATGAAGGATGGGGAGGAGGAGAAGAACAAGACTGTCATGGTACAAAGTACAACGAACTGTAAAAGCAATAGTAGCAAAATCATTAACGGCAGCAACCACAGCATCGACAGCAGCAGCGGTAGTAGTAGTGAGAGCAGCAACGACCTCAGAAAAGAGGACAACAGCAATACCAACAATATCGATAAGAACGAGACCAACAACGGCAGCAGCAACAATGAAAGGAGCAAAAACAACGAAAACAAAACAAATGAAAAATCAAAAATAGTTTTGCAGCAGCAGTAGCAGCCGCCAAGACCAAACACCGATAAGCCGTAGATCTCACTAACAGAGAGCAGGTGCTCCCAAAGGCATGGAACCTAATTAAACAAGAGAATGATTGGGCAAATCTTACGGTCCCATCAGAGGCAATTGAAGCAGTAGAGAGAAGAACGGTGGTTTTCAGATGCATGTCAGCAGACACGTAAAGAGCGGCTTTGATAGCCCAAGTAGATATTGAAGTGGTGTTGAGGTGTATGAGAAATGACATCGAATACATAGCGATGGGCAAACAATACGGCACCATTCCCTGTGCTGTTTAAATCAGAAGCTCTCACTAAGACATTCAATAACCCACTGCAACGGAAGCACAGTCACCCAGTACCTCTCCCACATGGGGAAGCATACAGCCGCCCGTGTCCGAATTCCTAGACTCTCCCCAAGACTAGATATTTGGTGCCTTTGGGATGCGTAATTGTGGAGGGGACGGATACTGTCTCTCTAGAGGTGACAAGAACTGCCATGGAGGACTGGTTTGGGATTGACCTGGAGATAATTCTTCAGATCAGACCCGAAATCATTAAAAAATCACGGACCACAGGTGTCTCCAGAACGGGACGGTGATACATATCCTGACTGAAGACAAAAGGCCTCGTTGTTTCAGTTGTGGATAAACGACTAATTTGGCTGCTTGCTGTCGCCTACGGCCTTTACTGCTGCCTCCACCGGGACGAGAACCACAAGCATCACCAGCACCGGCAAAACCACCAGCAACAACACCAAAGATATTAACTACTCTATGGGAAAACCAAGAAAGCTCCCCACCCCCTCACACCAAACCAAAATACATACATAAAAAATATTATAAATATACGCTTAGACATACTTACAGCAACAGACCCTTCCCCTTCTAGTAATGGAGATGAAGGAAAACTGAAAGGTAAAAAAGAACCCAGATAGCACAAAAGAAAAACTCCACAAAGCATAACAACACCCGCAACAAAACAATACGAACACCACCCACACAAACATCACCCAAAAATCACCAACGCAAACACAAACACAACCGACATCAATTGAGGACTAGGGTCAATGCAATCTGCATAACAATTGCGCTGAACTAACTGGTTTTGTGCCTAAATTTTAAACCAATATTCCCATAGAGTTTACGTTCTGAGCTCAAATTACACCATTCTTCTATTTGCTGTCGATAAAGTAATCACCGGTTGAGAGTTGCAGCTATGTAATCTACTAGACACGGTAACCAAAGTTTCATGTTTTGTGTGTATAGGAGAATGTATTATTATTACGTCAGCAGGCTGGTACATACTTAAGCTCATCGGAACATATACCCCACTCTCTACGTTCTAGGTTCAAATCCTGCCGATGTTAGCTGTGCCAGCCATTACTTCTGAATCGATCAAATAAGGTACTAGCCTCATCTCCAAAAAATTCCGGGTGTTGTACTAAAATTTGAAACAAAAATTAATTTTTATCGTTAAGGATAAAATACAATCGACAATACTTGTTTAAAATATTGCAAACAATATCACTATCACGACACAAATACCATTGTATAATATAAATTAACTCACAATGTATTTTCAACAGAACGACAACACATTAAAATGCAATTAAAGAAACTGATACGCACATACAGAACACATACACCATCAAATAAAAGAATAACATTTACATAACAAACATATGAAATATTTAAACAATTTGAAAAACAGGATATTGAATCTCATAACAAGGCAAGCATATCAAGCATTTTAGTACATTTAGTACAAGGGGGCGTTGCAATATATTTCAACAACACTCTGGTACAACTGGTGCTTCAGTCGGATCACGCTTCAAATTGTGAAAAACAACATCGATAATAATAGTGTTGAAGATCGATTAAGATGGGGCAGTTGGTGCGCCTATCGCAATAACATAATAAATAACATTTTAAATACAACGCTTATAAAATTTAAAAAGTAGCAAACTATAAAATTGCTGAATTGGTACAGCGATTCAGACAACTAGGAAAGTAGAAATTTTTGTGAAAATAGAGCAAATTTCAAAGTTGCAGAGTAAACGGAATATGTTACGAAGTAAACATTTGTCACTAAATTTTATATATTTAAAAGAATATCACGTGAGGACTTTTTGAAACATCATCGAAATTATATGCCGAATAAAATGATGGAAACTTGGGTAGGTAAAAGATTGGGTGCGAAATGGCGTAAAATTTGAAATACGGTAAACGAATTGATACATAAACGGACTAATATTTATTTCAAATTGCGACATAAGGCCAGGAATTTAGGGAGAAGGTCTTAGTCGCCTCTTCAGACACCAGTCTTCGATTGGTACTTATTTTGTTGACCGTTAAAGGACGAAGGGCAAAGTCAACATCAACGGAATTTTAACTCAGAACATAAAAACGAGTGAAAAGCCGTTGAGCATTTTCTCCGGTGACATAATGATTCTGCTAGCCCGCCGCCTCATATACATAAAAACGTAGTATAGCTGTTTCGCTCCTTCAGTGTAGATAAAAAGTTACCAGTGCAAAGCATTATATTACTGGATCTGTCAAAATGCGTAGCAGCCTAAAGTCTCGTATTTTTTTCTTCAAATCTCACTATTGATTTCGGGTTTCATAGACTTAAACCGTTACCTAGTTTAAATACACCATCAAACAATTTCCTTAAATTTAGTGTCATCACCTTTTCTGTAAACATTCGAGCAACGTTTCTGCGTGAGGATGCATTCCTCTATTTTTTCCTCACTCTGTTCAGAATGTTATGGCTTTCCTATAGGCTAACATATAAAAATATTCTTTTCTATTCTAGACACAAGGGCCGAAATTTTGGAGGAGGAGGCCAGTCGATTAGAACTACCAAAGTACGCCACTAGTACTTAATTTACCGACCCCGATAGGATGAAAGTCAATGTTAACCTCCGCGGAGTTAGAACTCAGAATGTAAATACAGACAAAATATCGCTAAGTATTTCGCCCGGCGTGCTAAGGTGTCTGCCAGCACGGCACCTTTGACAGATAAAAATATTCTTTTCTACACCTGGCACAAAATCCGAAATTTTGGGGGATGGGAGCCAGTACGACACTGGTAATTAATTTATCGACAACGAAAGGATGAAAATCAAAGTCGACCTCGGCGGAATTTGAACTCAGAACGTAGCGGCAGACGAAATACCTATTTCTTTATTACCCACAATTGGCTAAACATAGAGGGGGACAAACAAGGACATACTTAGGTATTAAATCGATTACATCGACCCCAGTTCGTAACTGGTACTTAATTTATCGACCCCGAAGGGATGAAAGGCAAAGTTAGCCTCGGCGGAATTTGAACTCAGAACGTAACACAGACGAAATACTGCTAAGCATTTCGCCCGGCGTGCTAATGTTTCTGCCAGCTCGCCGCCGCGGAATTTGAACTCACAACGTAACGGCAGCCGAAATACCGCAAAGCATTTCGAGCGAAATGCTTAGCGGTATTTCGTCTGCCGTTACGTTGTGAGTTCAAATTCCGCCGAGGTCGACTTTGCCTTTCATCTTTTCGGGGGTCGATAAATTAAGTATCAGTTACGCACTGGGATCGATGTAATCGACTTAATCCGTTTGTCTATCCTTGCTTGTCCCCTCTGTGTTTAAGCCCCCTGTGGGTAGTAAAGAAATAGGTAGATAAAAATACTAAACGGTATCTATGACAGCGTATGCAAATTAAATGCTTCCAATAGTTTCTAGTGTATCTATCTACACACATACACACACACACACACATACACGAAATGAAGTGCTCAATCGAAAGAGCTACTAATAGTTTCTTAATTATTAGACACTTGAACAGGTATATTTATAAAGTGTGCCATGTGTCTTAAGGCAATCTTTCAGGCTGTGTATATGTTATATATGACTAATTATATATGTATACATATACATTGTATACTTATAAATACACACAGTGTATATTAGTGCGTTTATGCATTTCTTGTCATGCATATTTAAATAAATGATTTAATCTAATAACGCTGTTCCCAATATAAATGTGTTTATATGTCCGATAAACTGAGTTTCGTACGTGCATTTATTTTCGTCAATAACTGTATGCCTATATATGCAATTATTAAATGTTATTTACTGTTTGTATCTTCATTTCCTATTTGTCGTCAAGGGAACGAAATTGTGTGATTAAAATGTTATCATTAGTCCTAGAGGAATAATTAAAATAGCGCTTAAAATATGTTGATAAGACAGAATGTGTATTAGAGAGTGATTAACTGAAAGATTAACGAAGTAAACACTTGGAAATAGGTATGTTAACAAATGATTACACATAAATAAAATTATTATTTGAGAAAGACAGACAGAATATAGACAGAGATAGGAATATAAACAGAATGAATAAGTAAGTGAAAAATAAGGAGAGAGTGTGAGAGAGAGAGAGAAAAGAGAGAGTGATCAAGTAATATAGATTAGACATAGATCGATAGATGGATAGACAGATAAATTATTATATGTCCTCAAGGGTTTTTATATCTTTTTCTGACAAATATTATATAAAAGTTGCGTCTAATTAAGATGATTTGTGTAATATTGAAAAATCAATTTCTTTTTTTGGCAATTATGTGAATTTTATCTGATTTCTTTCCAACGGAAAAGAAAAACAGAATATTAAAAAATGTTACTAAAATTTTAAATAATTCTTAAAGCAATTTTCTTAAATTATTAAGCCAGACTTGGTGCATTTTTTAGATCAAATTTTTTCCACATGAAATCTGAGTCTGTTATCCAACAAACAATCGTTTTGTATTTTATTGTGTTATATAATGTTTCGAATTTGGCGAGAAACTGTGCAGTTATTCAGATCCATAATTATTAAAATGAAACTAAATTATTGGTATTATGCAAATAAAAGAAAATAATCGAGGCAAAATTACGAAGACTAACAGAAAAAATGCAGAACTGAATACAATTTCAAAATATGGTTACTCTATTTAAACTTTTATCTAACAAACGTGTAGAGATTATATTAATATCTAATTTGAAAAGCACATAGCTCTTTCTCTCTCTATTTCTCTCTGTCTCTCTCTGTCTGCCTTTCTCTCTCTCTCTATGTATATATATATATATATATATATATATATATATATTCGCATATGTGCATACATACGTACATACATACATGCATATATATTCTTCTCTTATTTGCTTTGGTCATTTGACTGTGGCCATGCTAGAGAAGAATTTTAATAGAAAGAATTGACTCCAGTGCTCTTTTATTTTTTAAAATCCTTGTATCTATTATATTGGTCCGTTTTGCCTAACCGTTAAGTTATAGGGACATAAAGAAAAAAATACCCGTTATCAACCTGTAGTGGGGTATAAACATAGACACACAGAGATACATACACATACGCATATATATGCACGCATACATACGGTGCTCTTCTTTTAATTTCCGTCGATCTGAACCACTCACATGGCTTTGGATGGCCCGAGGCTAGAAATGTCTAGTGCTGCTGTGATGTGACTTCGCAATCAACTGGCACACAACATGTAAATAAATATGCGTCACAGCGTCTAATCTTAATGAATGTTTTGTCAAACTCGGAAAGACAATTGCTCTTATTGACCTTGTTATGAATGTTACATATACAAACATATAGGTATATC
>NC_042999.1:40205181-40215181 GCF_006345805.1 Octopus sinensis | reverse complement strand
CCCGGTTTATTTGCATATAGGTTTGCCACCTGGACGGGACGCCGGTCTGTCGCAGGGGAGCTGCAAGATGCAGAAGGAAAGAGTGGGAGAAGGTCGTGGCGGAGATTCGCCATTACCTTCTGCCAGAGCTTAGGTGTTTCGCTCATAAACACACACATCGCCCGATCTGAGTTTCGAACCCGCAATCCTTCGACCGCGGGTCCGCTGCTCTAACCACTAGGCCATGTGCCTCCACAATTTAACACATCTACACCTGTTATTTTCGCGAATTATGCTTTCAGTTTTACACTATCCAATATAACTTTCCAAGTTTAGGCGATTAACCCGTGTATAAATGTGACCACGTATGTACCGTTGGCGATTATTTTTCCTCTGTCTTCCCTTCTCTGGATCTTTCCTTCTCCTATGTTTCCGACGAAGAGCTCCGCTCGAAACGTTAAACCCTCCTTCTTTCCTGAGCGCCCAATAATACTATATGTGTTCCACGTCCTCGCGTTGCTGTGTTTTTTTTGTGCTTTCTTGTTTGGATTAACTTTATACATATATATATATATATATATATATATATATTAGGGAAAGTGACGTTATAGCTAGCCTCTAGTTGGATAAAAATATGCTTGGTAAAAATACTGTTATTGAAATACTTCCTTTTCTAAGTTCTAAGTTCTCAAAATTGCTTGTCATCTATAATTTACTCGTTGCAGTTATCGAAAAGCGGCGATGCTGGTGCCCGGGCTTTTATGATTTTGATCAATCAGTCTCATCCAGTGAGTAACCATTAAATCTGATACTTATTTTACTCGTTGCTTTTGCTGAACCTCTTGCTACCAGGGCCATAAACAATCCAACATCTGCTCTGAAACAGTCAGGAGGCAAAGACAAAGTGATGAACACAAACATACACGCGCGCGCGCATATACACATTTACATACATAATTTACATTTACCAAAGTCTTCCACAAGTTATTGAATGGACAAGAGTCATAGTAGAAGACACTTGTCCAAGTTGTGCGGACTGACACTGAACCCGAAGCCACTCAGTGGCAGAGTCAACTGATTGATCTCACAGTTATTCGTGTGCCTGTCCTAGGAAACTTATATAACAAGCTAAAGGCGATATTAATTTAAATATTCGATAAAATAATGCAGATTGAGACTGGCTTTGAACACGTATTTTTCATTCGTGTCTGTGGTGAGAGAACATCTCTGTCCATCTGGAGAATATTTAATATATCAAGCTAATCAAACATCGGTAATATTCTGTGCACTCATACACATATCTGATCTCATAGTCAAAATGTATGTGCACATTTCGATATTATTAATAAATCGTCCATTTTGCAGATTTGGCAATATATGACTCGGAATATGATTTAATATACTATACTGCTTTCAACAGATTAAATCAATACAAGATCGTATTAATCATATTGCATATAAATATTATTGGTGTTATACGTCTTAATATATATTCCTGATCTGACAAAAGAAGTTAATATGCTTTCTGACGTCAACATAATTTAGAAGTATGTTATATCTTATAGTTTTAAAATGCATTAATCTACAAGTTATATAATATGTTATGTAATTTCTATGGTACTCTTTTTGATATATGTACATCGGTGGACGAGTATTTTTGAAAGCAGTCAATATAACGGTACATTTATAATTTTGTTTATATAAAAATGTCCTGTTTCTAACACAATAAGCTGAAGCATCGATTTGAGATTCTTTACAGCATCGGATAGAATGCCTCTTCAGTGTTGTTAAATTCTCTGTGATTGATGTTTAACGAGAGGTCGATAATATAAGTATCAATCCTTTTCTACTCTAGGCACAAGGTGCCCGAAACTTTGGGGGAGAGGGTCAGTTGACTAGATTGATCACAGTATGCAACTGGTACTTAATTTATCGTTTCCGAAAGGATGAAATGCAAAGTCGACCTCGGCGGAATTTGAACTCAGAATATAAAGACAGTTCTGAGTTCATATTTCGCCGAGGTCGACTTTGCTTTCCATCCTTTCGAGGTTATTAAACTAAGTACCAGTTGCGTACTGATGTTGATCTCATCGTTTGGCCCCGTACCCCCAAAATTTCGGGCCTTATACCTATAGTAGAAAAGAATAAAAATATCAAGCCAGGGTGATAAATCGAAGGAATCGTAAAAGTCCGACACGGATTCTTGTAACTTTTCGGTTATCTGATCTTTGCGTTCCAATTATAAATCTTATTGGGCCCTATGTGGGTGCTATACTTAACCCCTGTTCCGTTTTATACTCCAACATAGAATCCGGCACCGTAACCATCGGTATGTCTGTTACAAGTATTTAGGCCTGATGTCCAGTGCGCAGACATTCATCCAGCCTCACACCCACGGGTCATGGGCGCCAGGTAGAGATGATAGACACTGCCTTCCTGCCTGAGTAAAAATATAAGATGAAAAAAATCCACTTCAGGGTACATGAACTAATATTATATTTAATAATATTATGCGTCATTATATATATATATATATATATATATATATATATATATTATATATATATAATATATATATATATATATATATATATATATATATTAAAATGGCGTTTAACAATTCATTATGCCCCAGTATTTATCAAGATACTTAAAATGAGTGGTTGTAACCTAATTTCTTATTCGATTACATATTTTTCTCTTTTATTCATTTTCATAGCTTGAAAGCTTCTAAAACCGCTTCATAAATAATTTACGTAAATGTTTTACCGTTCACCACTGATAGTATTTCAAAATATCGTGTTTCATTTTATATCCTAGGGATATAGAGTATCACTGTCATTGTGTATGCCGAGCAGAGAATGGAAATCGAATGTAAAATGCTTGGCTTCGTTGCAAATAAATCAAGATTTCAACTTTGTGCATTTCTGTCACGAATCTCATTATTTTATAATGAATGGTCTAAAAACGATCAGATTAATAATCTAGCGATAATTAGAAATGTTAGATATGCAGGACTAGTCGAGCATAATTTAGGCTGTCCTGATATGGTTACAAGATCGAATCTAACCACCTAATAATTTGGAAGTTTTTCCCTATTTTTTTCATAATACATATTGTTCACATTTTTGAAAAGTTGCCTGGTTTTTTTTTGTGTAGAGTGATATGGATATTTGCTTTGTCAATTTTTTTCGCTCCAATATTCATTGAGAAGCTGAGCAGAAAGGGAAACATAATTTATTTTAATATGAATTTTTATAATATAAAATATGGTTTCAGATACTAAAATATTTGTCATGTAGAGTTGATTTTTTAAACTTTTTTGCACAATAGGTTTGCAGCGTAATGGAAGTACAACAGATGAAATGCCTAACTCTTACATACACATTTCTTAAGAAATTAAATAATGTACTGTCATCACTATTTAAGAAGTAGAAAACGAAAGTCGGAGAAAATAGCAGAATGTTCATAGATAGATACACACAAAACATACGGGATCTTTACCTTTTGACCTACAGATTAAAAAAAATATTTTTTTGTAACTAAAAACTTTCACACTTCGGACACTGGTAGAATGTGTCATATAGAACATCTTTTATTCGTAGCATTTTTGAGAAAAAACTTATATTTACGAAGTTATTTCACGTTAAAGTTGTCCTCTTCCGATAATTTCAACCAATCCATGGCGTGTATTCAGTTGAATAATTTAACGCCGTTGTTTGTCAACAACAACTATCGTTTTTACTGGTTTTAGCTTTAAGATGTTAGGGTTAGGGTTAGGATTTTAGGGTTAGGGTTTTCGGGTTAGGGTTAGGATTTTAGTATTAGGTTTGTCATAAATAACAGTGACAAACGAAATATATACCGCCGGACGTTCTTGTTGACAAACAACAGCAGTAATTTGTTCAGCCGAATACACGCCATTGATTGGTTGAAATTACCGAAAGAGGACAGCTTTAACGTGAAATAACTTCGTAAATATAAGTTTTCTCACAAATGCTAAGTACAGAAGATGTTTTATATGACACATTCTACCAGTGTCCGAAGTTTGAAAGTGTTTAGTTACAAAAAAATATTTTTTTAAATCTGTAGGTCAAAAGGTAAAGATCCGAAAAGTCAAAGTTGTAACTGCTTTCTTATTAAATATGAACATTTTTCTAAGTCTTTGAGAGTGATTCTATGCGTATAATTTTATTTTCTTGAGGCTGTTATTTTTTTTTCCCTAGTTCTATTCTTTGCCGTATCTAACGGTCCGAAATTTGAAAGTGTTTAGTTAGAATAAAAATTTTTTTAAATCTGTAGGTTAAAAGGTAAAAATCCAACATACACAAGTTCTGCATTGTCTATAGAAGGAGCATACACTCTATCGAAATATGATTAAAGGGAATATGAGTATAAATTAGAAATTAATAGGCTGTTCATAAATTAAGTAATAGGTTGTATAGCTTCACAATTTGCATTAAGTTGTATTGGTAAAATAACATTGCTTCTTAAACACTGCCCCCTAAAACGTGATACTACTTTGAAGATACTACAGTGAATTTTGTATAGTAAATAATTCGAGAAGGAAAGAAAAATAAACAACTGAGAAGACAAGGATTTGGAAAGTGACAAGGAGGAACTACACTGCTTTTAATTAAGCAACTATCACAATAATTGGTCAACGAAAAAAGACTATGATAATTTTTCCCTCTTCTAAGACAGCGTTTCTATTTAGTGAGTTGTAATATACATAAAATGTTACTTTCGAATAAGGGTGACAGATTGAATTAGAACAAACGGGAATAAAATAAGCTAACGGGGACTATTCAGAATATTAAAAAAAAACCATGATTAAGAACACTAAATAAACAGATAAAGAGCAGAGAGACTGTCAATAAATAAATAAATAAATAAATAACAAATGCATTAGGAAATGAGACGATGACAACTGTAGACAAGAGCTTCATATAAAAGAGAATAGCACTGGAAATAAGCCAAAGGGCAAAAACACTGAAAACATAAGCAGAATACTAAATAAATAAACGCAATAATATACCTCGAAAAAACATTTTCTAAAGGTATATATATATATTGATATGTATGTATGCTTATATGTATATAAGTATATATATATATATATAATATATATATATATATATATAAACATATACACACGCACATAAATATATATATGTGTGTGTATATATATATATATATATATGCGTATATATCTACAAATATTTATGTATGCATATATGTGTGTCAGTCTGCGTATGTTTGTATGCATATATATATATATATATATATATATACACATAATCATTACAAGTATAGGGTAAATAATTATTAATTTAATAACGAATAAATTCTACCAAGTAGTTTGGGTATGGAAAAAAAAAACATTATCGGTAGAAACTTTTAGAAAGTGTTTTTTTATATATAAATATAAATATAATTAAGAGTTTAGCAACAAGTTGCTTCAACACATACCGAAAATTTAGAAATAGCAGCCAAAGACAGCCAATTCTTTTCACTAAAAATATGACTCCACAGATAACAATATATTTAACTCATAGAGTCAAAAAGAAGAAAAATAACCAAATCAAACAGTCTTCGATTACTTATGGACGCGTTTCTGGATTAGAATTATAAAAATAATAGTTTCAATATCAATTTGGTGATTATCAATGACTATATTGTATATACATGTATTTACATACAAATGGGGTCTGTGAGTCTGTCTTTGTGCGTTTGTTCTCTCACGTTCTCTCTCTTTCCCCATATAATCAAATACACATACATGTATATAAACGTTCACATATACATACATAAATACGTACATACTTATGCATTTGCATACAAACATACATACTTATATGGATATATACATATATTCTTGCATACATACATACATACATACACTATAGGTTAAGAAAAAATAAGACTAACTGAAGAAGTGGACTACATTGAAACCGATCCTTCAAAAGAATGCTGGCGGAACATAAATGTTGAAATTCCGTGTATCATATTAATACACAGCCGGTAAGATATTGTTGTAAAGGACCGCAACAAAAGATATATATTCCTTTGTGGAAATTAGCTGATGTCTGGACCCCAATGTGGTTTGAAATAATACAAGAGAAAAAGAATATCTATGCAAATCCAGTACAGAAGATCAATTTTCAGCGTCATACTAATTATTATTGGATCAACAGGATGCATACGAACCCACCTGCTGCAAAGTACGGTTGAACTTGGATTTAGGGCAGAAAATGCAGATCCTTAATTTATGCACTAAAAATAATTCCGCTAAATGGGACATAACAATCTGTGTCACCTTGAGATTTAAATGACAACGAAGAATCAAGATACTTCCCTTCACAACATTGTCCAGTCAAAATTTATTTTAAATTAAAAACACAAAAAGAGCATAATTACATACATACTAATTTCTTTATTGCCCACAATGGGCTAAACATATAGGGGACAAACAAGGATAGACAAAGGGATTAAGTCAATTACATCAACCCCAGTGCGTAACTGGTACTTAATTTATCGACCCCGAAACCATGAAAGGCAAAGTCGACCTCGGCGGAAATTGAACTCAGAACGTAAAAACAGACGAAATACCGCTCGGCATTTTGCCCGGCGTGCTAATGTTTCTTATTTATTGCCCACAAAGGGCTAAACATAGAGGGGACAAACAAGGACAGATAAAGGGATTAAGTCGATTACATCGACCCCAGTGCGTAACTGGTACTTAATTTATCGATCCCGAAAGGATGAAAGGCAAAGTCGACCTCGGTGGAATTTGAACTCAGAATGTAGCGGAAGACGAAATACCTATTTCTTTACTACCCACAAGGGGTTAAACACAGAAAGGACAAACAAGAACAGCCAAACGGATTAAGTCGATTATATCGACGCCAGTGCATAACTGGTACGTAGTTAATCAACTCCGAAAGGATGAAAGGCAAAGTCGACCTCGGCGGAATTTGAACTCGGAATGTAACTGCAGACGAATTACTGCTAAGCATTTCGCCCTGCGTGCTAACGCTTCTGCTAGCTCACCGCCTTAATTACCAATATACACACATACGTTTGTATCGCCATTTTAAAAGCGCTTGCTCCAGTGGTCAGGATGTTGCACTCACGATCCTGTGTTTATGGTTTCGATTGCCAGACTGGTTGTGCATTGTGTGCTGGATCAAAACGCTTCATTGCATGCTACTTCAGTCAGCTAAGCCGCAAGTGTGTAAATTGTGATGTATTGACATACAAATGTGAGATGGTGACTCAAGAAAATCAGCTGAACGGAAGATTCGTGAGCCACGCTATGTGTTCAGCGAACCCCGAGTGGTAGTTTTTGGTTGTTCACCCCCGTCAAAGGTCAATAAAATATATAACAAAATAGGAAAAAATCTCATTGTAATCCAACTAACATTGTGAATATAATTACACTCTTATAAATCCCGATTCTGTGCTTTTCTTTCTCGCACACAAAAACTTTTCATGGACAAGTAGTATTGAATACACAATACCTATCCAAAGGAGATGAGCATCGTCGCAGAATTCACTCACATAAACTCATTATGCCATTGAGCATGTCGATGCATGCAATAATCTGTCACTTGCTGAGACAATATATATACTTAGATAAGGCGGCGAGCTGGTATAAACGTTAGCATGCCGGACGAAATGCTTAGCAGTGTTTCGTCTGCCGTTACGTTCTGAGATCAAATTCCGAGGTCGACTTTGCCTTTCATCCTTTCGGGGTCGATAAATTAAGTACCAGTTACGCACTGCGGTCGATGTGATAGACTTAATCCGTTTCTCTGTCCTTGTTTATCCCTTTTGTGTTTAGCTCCTTGCGGGTAGTACAAAAATAGGTATTTCATCTATCTTTATGTGCTGAGTTCAATTTCCGCCGAGGTCGATTATTGCATTTCATCCTTTCAGTATTTGCCACTCACCCAAGTTGTCGGGCCTTGTGATTAGAATAGAAAAGAAAATTCATACTTCGATATATAAGAAATAGTTAATAATAAATTGATTGATATTGCAGTAAGCCTATCAGATTCTATGATATTGTGCCTGATAGAAAATGCTTTCATTGATAAGTTTTATTCAAGGCACCAAATGTAGGCGATCGATGGGGACATCGTTTCAACAATGATTCCTGGGAATGAAAAATGCGTGGCGCCCTAATTCGGGGTTGTCATTTAACTGAGGGGAAGTTAGTATTTCGATATGAACGAGCAAGAGAACAACACGTATATTATGTGGATTTCTCTCAGATAAAGGTCACCGTATAACACTTTTAACTGTATTTAACTATTATATATATATTATATATATATATATTATATATATATATATAATATATATATATATATGTGTGTGTGTGTGTGTGTGTGTGTGTGTATGTGTGTGTACACATTACATTTAGTCAGATGCACGAATGGATATTTTAATTTGATGTGCTATTTCAGCGTTTTGATTGTATTCATTGAGTATTATATATATATATATATATATATATATATATATATATATATATACATATATATATATATATATATATATATATATTATATATATATATATATATATTAATATTATATACATATATATATGTATAAATATATATATATACATGATACATATATTTATGCATGTATGTAAATATATATATATACACATAATACATATATTTATGTATGTATGTAAATATATATATATATATATATATACATATATATATACACAGACACACACACGCTCACACGCACACACACACGCCCCCCTCAACATGTATATATACATTTGTAGAGGAAAACATAGTAGATATAATCAATTCACAAATTTGCTTCAAACCACTATTTAAGAACGACTTGAAATTTCTATAACCGATATAAAAATCTGAATAATCATTGTAGAAAATGTCTCACTCCGTACTGTAGAAAAATTATAACAATAACTCTCCACTTCATTTGGAATTCTTTTATAAAGTGCTTTGAATATATAAATTCTAAACTGCGTCTTGTGCCTGGATACAAAATCGCTATTTGAAAAGACTTTGCAATTTGTATGTGTTGTACTGCCACGTATGTGAATAATGTAATTTGCTTTAATAGTTCTTATGCATAAATCGCTTAAAACCATATATAGTGTTACTTGAATTGAATACTTTCACAGATTAACTGTCAATAAGTTAGAACTAAATATTTTGAACTTGTTTAAAGATATCCAGTAGCACCCACACATATGCATAAAAGAAGTGCGTATCCATTCATACACAATCCAATCATCCCTCCTCCGCCTTTCCGTCCGCTCGCCTGTCTATCTATCCATCTATCTATCTATCTATCTATCTATCTATCTATCTATCTATCTATCTATCTATCTATCTATCTATCTGTGTGTATGCGTGTGAATGATCATATACAAAGACGAGAGTATCTACGTGTGTATATAAGCATACAATGTATACATATATAGATGGATGTAGACATATACGCACAACATTCTATTAAATGCACAAGAAAAAATTCATGAAATAAAAATGTTTAATAACCGATAGAATATGTCCAGGCTTTAAAAAATACGTACTGGGTTTGATTTCTTAGAGTAAACTCTATTTGGATGTAGCCCCCTGTAGCCACATTCAAGTGACTAAAGAAGTGTAAATGATGTATATCTATCTATCTTCCCTCTCTCGCTCTCTCCTTCTCTCTCTCTGTCTGTGTTGTCTTCTAGGTTCTCGGGCATCCTCCATCCGATTGCGCTAAAATTCGGTATGTAGATGCCTACGGTATCAGGGCGAGCATAAGTTTTCAAAAAATTACAAAAATCGATTCCATGTGAGAATGCGATCGATAAAGCTGTGGGAGCGTGCAATTGTACGCGCAAGTACATCAGGAATGTGGTTTACAAGGCTGCGCTCCACTAGCTTTTCCATGCCTCGAACATGCCGTAAAATAAGTTAGCTTAAAATTAGTTACTTAGTTCCCAAGGTTGTTGCCTTTCATAAAACATC
>NC_042999.1:40190181-40200181 GCF_006345805.1 Octopus sinensis | reverse complement strand
AATAGATGACTTATTTATATGTCACCAATTTTATATCCACAGCCTGTTCGTTTAAGTTCTTTTGTACGAGGCTATGCAGAAAACTAAAAATGAAAGTGAGTCACCTTGGAAAATGCCGCAGTTGATATAAATACTTTTTTGTGGGTAGTACTCCATTAGACTGGTATAGTTGGAGATTCGTATTCCACATTGATCTATGCTTCATGAAGTTTGAAATGACAGGAGAAAGTTTGAAGGTATCCACCGACTTCAAGATCCATGAGATCAGTATGATGCCGAATGCCTTTTTATGATCAATCGATGCAGAACTGAGATTTCTTCGATTGTTATGACAGTTCTCAAGAATCATGGGATTGAATAAAAGTTGGTTTTTGCATCCATATGAGCCTCATCGGCAACCTTTTTTCTTCAGCGAGACAAAATTGTTCTGTTCCTTAAATTTGTATGTTTTCTCCACTAGGATGGACATAAAAATTTTGTGCGTAGCAGACAGACATGTTATGGAGCGTTAGTATTGGGGAAATTTGGTTTCATTATTCTTCGGGGGAAGGCAAGTAAAACCTCTTGCTAATCAATCAGGTGTTTTCGTAGGATCTCTCATAATTTCATTGAATAACGGGACTTCTCGTGTGTGCATGGGAGTGAGGCGAGACAGAAATTTAGCACCCTATTATTACCAGGAGATTTCTACCTATAAGCCATCGCGTGTGTCATTCTTAAGTCTGCTATTGTGATGTCCCCCATGCTTGTTCTGGTAAGTTTTGGCAGGATCCTTCCGTGCGTCTAATCTAGTCTGCATTTTCATTGTAAGTCTTTTCATCTCTCCAGATATTTTCCCAGAAGTTTTCAACCTCTTGGAAACCTCTTCCATGGCAGCAGGATCTTCAACTTTTACTTTCTCCTTCCCTATTTCTCTGTAGAATGTTTTCGGATTGGATGTGTAAAGCTTATTTTGCTTGAAAATAATTGTTTCATTTCTCAAAACGTCGTATTGTTTGAGCTTTTGCTTCGATTTTCTGCTGCAGTGTTTCTTTTGTTGAAAGCTGTTCATCTTTTGGTGAGAATCTATATTTTCTCTTCATCCTTCTTCCTTTCCTGGTTTTTACATCGCTTCCACAGATTAGTTCCTTCAATATTGATATTTCACCTCTCATTATTTCAATCTCTTTTTCGATTTTACCTTTCCAGTTTGGAATTCGTCTCAGATTTGTATTGCTTTGCTTTAAAGAGGCATACAACTGGTTTCAATTATCTTAGCAGCTGCGTAAATAATTTCATTTAATTCAGTGAGATCTGGTTTTAGTTCTTGTCTAATTTCCTTTGTTACGTAGTTTCAAATTTTAATTTGTTTTCTATTAAGGATTGCATTTCAGAGCTTATGAAATGGTTCTCTATCATGCATGTTGATGTGTCTTACAACTGCAAGCTTATTCAGGAAATTCTGCTTCAATTATATCATAAACTTTCTATGTTCTTCAATAAATGTGTAGTCTTCAAATATTTCCTCGTCATCTTTATCAGGATCATTAAAATTTATTTCTCCTGACGTTTGCGTGTTCTCGTGGAGAGTTGCTATCTTTGTCTGGTTCTTCATTTCCTTTCTGTCTTATATTTAGGTAATTTTCCGCTGCGTGCCTGATCGCATTTATTTCCTCATTATCTTTATCAGGTTCATTACAAATTATTATTATTATTATTATTATTATTATTATTATTATTATTATAAATGTCTTACAGTATACAATGTTGTGAGGTTGTTGATTGAAGATAATGTGTCTACCGGGGATTTGTACAGTTTGTCAAGTCACAACAAGGACCTCAGACAGACCGTAGTTTACGCAATATGCGTGCAGTTTCAAGTAATGCTGACTGTTGTAATACTTCTAGACTGTAGGGTATCTCTAAGGTTTTCAGATGTTTTTTGAGATAGGGTGATAATGAACCCAATACTCCAATGACAGTAGGGATAACCTTTATGTTCGACCTCGTACCTGCCACATCTTAGCGTTCTCAATCCTCGGTTCTCCATATATATCAACTTTTTCTCTTTCTTTCATGATGATATGTTGATCTCCTGGCACTGCTACATCGATTATTAGGCACTCTTGTTTGTCCCTCCTAAAGGTAACTATGTTCGGCCTTCGGTGCTATAACGCTTTGTCTGTCTGGAAATCAAAGTCCCAGAGGTGTTTTTCCTTCCCCTTTCCGTCCATAAACTTTTCCAGTCTATGTTTGTACCAAGCACCAGTAACCTTATATCTATACTTACAGCATAGTCGCCAGTGGAGGTTTTGGACTAATTTGTAGTAGTAGTAGCAGTAGTAATATTAAGATATTGAGTCGAAAAAATTATGAAAACGCCGGACAAAATGCATTGCAACATTTCTTCCTACGCTTTGTGTTCTGGGTTCAAATTTCGCTAAGAATGATTTGCCTTTCATGACTTTAGGGTCGAGAAATTGAGTACCAGTTAAGCGCCCGCCGGGGGTAATTCAAAATTTAAAGTCTTCTGTCTATAGCACGAAAGATGATTATCATTATTATTATTAAAGTTAATATGAATAATAAAGTTGTTTTCAAATTTTGTAGGGAAGGATTAGTCGATTACATCTACCACATATTTCAGCAGGTACTTTATTTACTCGACGTAGATAGGATGGAAGGCAAAGCTGATCTCGGCGCGATTTAAGCTCCGCAGATTGGCGACTCTAGGATAGGATGATGATGATGTTCATGATCATGATCATGATGAAGATAACAGTTTCTTTTATATAATAACTATTTGCATGTGACCCTCCAATGTGAGATATTTACCTTGTGTATATGTAATTTGAACATTTTTATAAGCATAGAACTAGTTAACTGCAATGGACGCAACATCAATGGTCAGTAACGAAAATAAGATACAACTTAGAATGCAAACATTTTGAATTAAGAAAATATAAAATAAAGACATCCTTTGAGAAAACCGTTATCAATATTAATCGGTAAAGAAGGTGGCGAGTTGGCAGAATCGATAGCATGCCTGGCAAAATATTTGGTCGTCCGTCTTTACGTTCTGAGTTGTAATTCCACCGATGTCGGCTTTGCCTTTCATCATTTCAACATCGATAAAATAAGCAGCGGTTGAGCACTAGACCTGTTCACTAAAATTGCTGGACTTGCGCTCAAATTTAAAACTAATATTCATCGACAAATTAAGGTGACTAGCTTACAAAACCGCCGGGCAAAATACGTAGCGGCATTTACTTGTTTCTTACGTAATGAGTTCAGATTCACTCGAGATCAGCTTTACCATTTATCCGTTCAGGATCAGTAAAATACGTGTCAGTTAAACACTGGTCTTGTGTAAAAATTTTAACCGAGTATTTATAGGTAAATTCGTTAGATACAGCAAAGAATAGAACTAGGGAAAATAACAACATCCACAACAAAATAAAACTATACTCATTGAATCACTCTCAAAGAGTTAGAAAATTATCCATATTTAATAAGAAAGCAGTTACAATTTTAACTTTTATATAATCATTCTACAGGGTGCATATATTGGTAAGTCTCTGCTAATCTTGGAAACACCTTGTTGATCATTCATTGGTTTACCCTCGCGTGTTGCTTATTCAGCGACCGTTCTGTTTATCAGATATTGTGTTTCAAATATCGATGTTAGTATACATCCTCTGCTGTTATACCTGCTATATTGCGTATCATATTAGGTGGTTTCAAAACATTTGGTCGAATGGCCTCCGCAGATAGCTGTGGAGGTCATAAGTTTTCCTTTGTAGGAAAGATTTAAAGGATTTGGGGAGGAGTGTCGCATATGGCCGGGTGGCCGTTACACGACTTACATGTCCTACATGAGTGAGGCATGGGAAATGCCGGGATACAGGAACTCAAGCGGCATTGAAGATAATGATGAATATATCGATAGATATATCGAAGAGTAGGAGGTGAAAGACCCTCGTTACAGAGTTTGAAACCTCACCTTATTGGACTATTTTGTAGTGGTTTATAACCTCAATTTTGTGTTTTAAGAAAGAAAAAAGAAAATATGTTTTCGAGAAAAATCCAATCGGCGGGTATTGGGTTTCGTCTCTCATCTATTCATTATAATTCATTTTCATTCATTAATGTGTTTGTCCAGCCTACAAAGCTCTTTATACTATCTATATGAAAAAATTATGAAATAAAGTAGCTTGTTTACGAACTACATGGTTCCGGATTCAGTCCCACTGCGTGGTACCTTGGGCAAGTGACTTCTACTATAGCCTCGGCCCAACCAAAGCATTGTGAGTGGATTTGGTAGACGTAAACTGAAAGAAGCCCGTATTATATATGTATATATATATATATATATATATACACACACACACATACACACACACACACACACACATATATATATATATATGTTTGTGTATATGTTTGTGACAACCGATGCTGGAGTGTTTACGTCACAGTAACTTTTGAGGTTCGGCAAAAGAGACCGATAGAATAAGTACTAGGCTTATAAAGAATAAGTCCTGGGGTCGATTTGCTCGACTAAAGGCGGTGCTCCAGCATGGCCGCAGTCAAATGATTGAAACAAGTTAAAGAGTAAAAAGGAATATAATTTGTCGTCAGTGTTTCCTTTCAAGTTTTCTTTCGGTATGAAGCTGGTTCTTTCTTTTCATGCAGCCCCCTTCTCCTTACACATTTGTTCTGCTGTACAGTATTATTGCTGTTATTGTTGCTGTTTCATCAAGGAGAGGGACTGGTAGCATTAAAAATAAACAGAGCTGTTAACGAAATGTTTTGCGATATTTGTTGTAGCTTTGTATGTTTTGTGTTCAAATTACGCTAACGTCTGCATTAAATTTCACTTATCGAGGGTCGTTCACATAAAATATCAAGTACTCTGGTCGATATAATAGACTAACCCCACTACCAAAACAGCTGGCTTTGTGCCTGAGTAAGAAACAGTTATTATTTCACAACATGTCTGTGCTTGTGCCAATATAAGAAATGCTTGTTATCATAATTATTCTTCCATCAAACTTGAATAAATACTATGATTGCTATACCGAACTCGGAACATTCTGGCACTCTGTGCATATCCTGCAGATAACTTCCTGCAATGGAAAAAAATAGAAATACGTAAATTCTTGATATATATTTGGAAAAAATGTAAGACACGAAAATATGAGATTTCAATAAAAGAAAAAAAATTATTGAGGAAAATTAGAAGTTTGAAGTAAATGGGTATTAAAAGAAACAGGAACGAAAATATTCGTAGAGAAATAAAACGCGAGAGAGACAGATCAGAACTGAGCAGAACAACAGGTATGGAAATGATTAATAATACAAACGAAGAAAAATAAGAGCTGATTGAAAAATAGATTTTGGCAAGAAAATTATAATTAAATTGGCATGCTTTTCAAAAAGCTACAAATAACTACAGGTTAGACGAATGTTTAAAAGAAAGTTTATTACATTTGGCACAAATCCAAATGGAAAAATTTGGGAGATATAATCTTTCGCAATGGTACCAGTATATTACTGGAATGATTTATTTTGTCAGGCGCTGGTGGTGGGGGGTCGAATGTACATGCATTTTACTTCTTCTTATTCATATGACGATAGAGTCTCAAGTAGAAGAAACACTATCGTTTTCGACACCTGCTACTCTTCCCTATCAATCAAGGTTCTAAACCAGCCTAAGACTTTAGAGGCACTTGAACCGTGTTGGGAGAAGGCGTAGGTACTGAGGTAATATGATGATTCTGCTCGTACAAAAGATTCTATTGGGTGCTCCATTCCAATAAATTAACTGTATATTTCTCTTGATGCTTTCTGACACTTTCCCCAAAGACCCAGCAATAACTGACACATTTTCACCTACTTGGTTTTCCACTTCAAGTAGGAGACGTTTGACTTCAAAGATTTTCCGCGTTCAAACCGGCATGCTCAATTTCAATGAGAACTATGACGGTCTGCGCAAACCACTTTTAATGTACTCGCTGAATTCTTACATGAGACCTTCTGTTCATTAGCTTTTTCAGTATGTCTTCAACAATCCACGAGTGGTTTTGTGTAACTACATCGTCGAGTTGAAAACATTCTTCGATGTTAGCTTCAAATGATGGGCATGCTAGTAGAACATTGATAGGAATTCGTGAACAAGAAGGTAAATCGACTGATTTCTGAAACATTTTGATGAAAAAGTATTAAAGCACATGGAATTGTCAAGAGATGTTTTCTGACAACCCATTATGTATGTGCTGTTTGATATATGTATATATGTATACATACATACATATATATATATATGTATATATATATATATATATATATGTATATATGTATACATACATACATATATATATATATATATATATATATTATATATATATATATAATATATATATATATATACATATATATGAACTATCACATCACAAATATGTAAATAAACATGTAAACAAATATGTAAACAAACTACGAATGTACAATTTAATCTATAGCTTTGAACATAATACTGAAATTTGCAAACTTCAAGACTCTATCAGTTACATTCGACATTCTATTACATTGCCATCAGGCATTAACAGTAACCACCTATCGTCAAACATATATACTGTAGTCCATTAAGCAATGTTAGATAGAAAAGTATTTGAAAATTGTACATACGTGCTCTATAAAATTCCCCATGAAATAGAAGATTAATTATGAAGGCGATGCTCATATAACTATATAATGCGAAAATAAATACACAAGCACACATGTCGAAACATTTGCACTCGTGTACTGACATAAAAATCTGACAGCAACAATTCGTCTAACACAAACACACCAGTAGAATATTACAAATGAAGAAGCCTAATGTTTAAAAATACTTTGGAGGGAGAGTCTCCATGAGTGTAACTTGTATATAAAAAACGAAACAGACACTGAATGTATTCAATAGTTGAAAACAGGACAGTAAAGTTCTGGAAAGGTCAAATATAAATTTAGGTACACTAACTGTAAAGAAATAAAAAGGAATTACGAAACATATGAGATATGAAAAATAAAACTTGAATACAGTCATGTATTTAATGAAAAGATACATGAAAACACACTCAGAAATTTACATGCAAATATAGGTATAGTAATAAAATGTGTACAGATATGTGATGCTGGAAAATTTCATTATATGCATCTGATTCATAATCCATGCTATAAATATAATAAATTTTATCTTGACAATATTTATGACAAATACCTAAATATAAGATCTGGTATGAGAATGAAAAATATCTATTCATGCGTAATATTCTGTTTAGAAAATAGATATTTTTATGGAGTGTAAATATTTAAACCGATGTTGTTATCAGAAAGTTTTACGTATTGCAAATTGTAAGACCACCTGCCAGGAACATAATTGATTCAATCAGTAATAGTTTATTTCTATTTGACATTATTTTCACTGTGGGATAAAATGTATTTTGAGTCTGTCCTAGGAGTATATGAAGGAATACATTACTAAAAGAAGTAAAAGATTTAATTCTGCTTAGCGCTATTTCTGACTGGCTGTTACTAAACTGAAATAGCACCCAATATATGTGAATGTACATCGCGCTAAATCAGTATAATGTGGTCATGGGTTCACAGTGTTTAGGGTTAAAGATGATGTACTCCTGGATGACTAGATCTGCAGTATAGAGATACATGAACACAGAATGCGTATGCTGAACCAATTAATCCAACTTATAAGCAGCTCACACCATTTAGTTTGTACTGATATTCCCGAAGAGAATAAAAACACATTTATTACCAGAAGTTAAAGGATGGGCACAACAAATACCAAGTTCTGTATGACTACACTTCAATCCTCTTAGACTGAAAAATCATGAACCATACATGGACTGATCCTGAATTCAGCGACACTTCACTCCATATGACAATCGTGTAGTTTCGTGTTATGTAAAGAATATGAAATGACACTATCACTCTCTCATTCTTTCTCTCTCTCCACCTCTTCTTCTCGCAATATTTTTTTTATATCTTATTCGTTTACATGTTTCTATTTACTTCCACGTATATTTCCCTTTCGCTTAAGTAATTATCTATATTATTCAGATTCTCTATGCCCTCACCTGCTGACTCAACCTCTCATGTACACTGATTGTCACTACAGGACATGGCTTTATATTCAGAGCAGATGTTGCATGCTGTCTTTAGTTAAGACGCTTAACTTTATTCTCATTTTCTCCTTGGATTATCTAGTTGGAAAATTACTAGCCTGTTTCTTTATTTCTCATTTTGAATCTATATTTCTCGCAGCTCGTATTCTAACTCTCACCGCATTTCATTTTTCTTCTTTTTCTTTCCTTCATCTAATGCATATTTTGTTTCTCTCTCTCTTTCTCTCTCCCTCTTTTACGTTCTCCCATTACTTAACTCACATTCAGTGTCTTCTTTTTATTTTCCTTGTTGAACTAAGAACGTTAATTGGTGATGGATTAGTGTCCTGTTCTGGGATAAGTTGGAGATTTGTCTCCTATCTTCTTACTGCTACAGAAATTTAATATAAGTACCTAGCTTACGGAACACAGCGTGGCGTGGGAAGATTAATTTAACTAGCAATAAACGTAAAGCTGTAGAATACAGCTTTGAGTGAAAATCATGTCAACGCTGAAGTGGCGTGCTATTTTTTGATTTACATTTATTTCTTATTTGTGAATGCCATTTCCAACATTTGCGAACTTGTATTTGCAGGGAACACAAATCTTAAAAAGCAGTAAGCAAAAAATCATAGGAAACACAACAAAACGAAAATACATCATTCTCGGAAGGAAACCAGTGAAGCAAAATTTATAACGTGAAATTCGCTGTATATTGCGTAAGCTCCATTAATCGATAGACATAAAAATGAATCAACTGACCGAACCTTGTTTTTACATCACATTCAACTATCACACATGAAACAAAATGCAGATTCTTCGCTTCGACAATAGGTATTTTTAAAAGGACAGCAACAAACAATAGTTTTACCATCATCACTAAATTGAAAACGCCATCTTTGCAATTGTCAACTACAGCATCAACTAGTAGAAAATGAAAGGACAATAACAACAGTAATAACGATAATAATAAAATAATAACAAACAAATGATATGTTCATTTAATCGATTGCATGAGTGAGAATAAATAAAAAATAAAATATATATATATATGTATCTTAAAACTACAAAAACACAAAAGAAACACCAATTTCCACCTCGTCCTTACACATTAGTTCCATTCATTTTCGATTAAAAAGAGAATGGTGAACCGAGAAAAGAGGCATTCTGATATGTCCGTATGTATGTATATGTGTGTATGTATGTAAGTGTGTATACACACACATACATACGCAGCCACATGCAAAAACACACGCACATTCAAAGACACACACACACATACATATATATATATATATATATATATATATATATATATATATATATATATATACGTACTGCGTCCTACTGGCAACTTTTTCCCGTCTTATAAAGGTAAATACCCAATCTCACTGTTGTGTTCACAGCTATACAGCGTTCGAAATATATTTTCTTGTCACTGAAAGGAATTATTATCAACTGTATGCACACAAAAGATGAACTTCTAAATCAGAAAACTACTGATTATCATCAGCAGATATGAGTATAAGGTGATGCACAACCACACATGTCTGAGTGTACAACATCATATAGCCGGAACAGCTGTAAGGTTATGACGTTCATTCCATAATATGAGTAGCGAAAAAGTCATAGAACATAGTATGAGTAATAAATGCAGTAAAAAAGAAGAAATTGAAATATTACATTATTAAATTTTGATAGTATATCGCGTATAATTACTTCTGCCGTGAACATGAATGCCTATAAGTATATTCCAAGGGACAGTCCAGGTTATGCGTATACGTGTATCAACGTTTGCAATAGAAGGTATGAGAAGAAGCTCATAGACTACGCGAGTTTTTTTTGTCAGTATACTTATT
>NC_042999.1:40165181-40187681 GCF_006345805.1 Octopus sinensis | reverse complement strand
TATTGAACTTTTATAAAAGTTCCTACCGTTAATGGTTATATTTACATGCCGAAATCTACCCATAAATAATTGTTGGTTTTTAAAAAAAAAAACATTATAGCTATTATTTACTCTTATTATACTACTAATTGAAATTTTCACTCTCTCATGACAACCCATTGTTCTATCTCTAAGGAACTTTTTTTTGTAATACGCATGGTAAAATTTTGGAGGGAAAATTGATGTAGATATTCCCTATATATTTATGTGTACGTATTGTAGGAATGTATGTGTATGTATATGCATGAATTGGTATGCATGTGTATGTTTTCACATATATGTGTATGTATTTGTATGTACGTGCATATATGTGTATGTTTGCTTATAACCATATTTTTGTTCCATTATAAACAAAACCGCCCGACGAACGGGAACGTGAAACTCTGTGTAACAATTTTTTGTGATATTTTTGCTGCTTTTTAATAAATTATATTACTCCACCTCTGGTTTTCGAGTACTAATTTTTTTCCAACTTTTGTTTTCTTTTATGTGCTTACTCTGGTATATATATATATATAAGCTATTTCGTTTTTACTCTAGGTACAAGGACCGAAATTTTCGGAGGGAGCCAGTCGATTAGATCGACGTGGGGACGCAACTGATACTTAACTTATCGACCCCGAAAGGATGAAAGGAAAAATCAACCTCGGCGGAATTTGATTTCAGAACGTAAAGACAGAAGAAATACCTATTTCTTTACTACTCACAAGGGGCTAAACGCAGAGAGGACAAACAAGGACAGAAAAACGGATTAAGTCGATTATATCGACCCCAGTGGCTAACTGGTACTTACTTAATCGATCCCGAAAGGATGAAAGGCAAAGTTCACCTCGGCGGAATTTGAACTCAGAACGTAACGGCAGACGAAATGCCGCTAAGCACTTCTCCCGGCGTGCTAACGTTTCTTATTTCTTTATTGCTCACAAGGGACTAAACTTGGAGGGGACAAACAAGAACTGACAAAGGGACTAAGTCGAAAGCATCGACCCCAGTGCTTAACTGGTACGTAATTTATCGATTTCGAAATGATGGAAGGCAAAGTCAACCTCGGCGGAATTTGAACTCAGAACGTAAAGGCAGACGAAATGCCGCTAAGCATTTCGCCTGGCGTGCTAAGGTTTCTGCCAGCTCGTCGCCGTCATGAAATCTATTTGCCAACGTAATGTGAGTGTCTTCAATTGTCGATGCTACTTTTGTTTTAGCCTCAAGAGACACCGTTTCTAGCTGGCTATACGACACACTCTCTGTGTCCCTATATTTTGTAACAGCGTGCTCAGAAAGTCCACCTGGTGCAAAACTATATACTATATATCCGTTTGGATTTGTAGAAATGTCTGTTTGTGTGTGTATTATATATGTATGTATTAAAAATAATAGGTACGTTGTCATCTGACAGCCATAAACAGTATTCACTGCATCTTTCTTTCATTGGACAGTAGGCGTAATCTGTGGCAGATTTTGCTAATTTTTCTAGCACACTTGTCATTTTCATAGAGGGTTCCGTTTCGCATGATCGAGTCTCAAGTAAATCATGAAATTTAGGCCGCTAGAATATTTTTATATTTCCTACAATCGTCCATCTCTTTGTCAAATATCGGAGTTCACATTTTTAACTAAGTTACACATTTTATATATTTCTCTTTTTATAATTTTCTTGTTTCTGATTTTGTTGAGTATATTCCATCCTAACAGCAAATTATGTCAATCATATTATATAATATTTCTCAGCTAGTAGACATCATTCGTCTTTATTTTTCATAAAATATTTATGTCATTGAAAATATTTTGTTCTGAAATATTTCAGTATTGGATTGATATATAGACAAGCATACTTATTGATTCAGTTTAATATTCTTATGTAAAATGTCTACACTATTTGTCTTTGTTTTATAGATAAATTTCAAGAACTATCGACTGAATATAAAATCGACTGGTTGGAAGCAAGATTGTTATTTGATTTTTACATTTATGTGTTCTTCCCGCAAACTGGAATATTTTATATCTCAGAACATTTTGTATCGTCCATGCTAGGCATACGAAAGCGTTTTAAATCAAAAGAACTGGTCATAAACTGTTGTAACCGATTCTTATCCACAAAACCTATAACGCATAAAATTTGTTTATTTCTTTAGACGCGGTTCCGTCTAAAGATACTTGCTGTCGACAGTTCCCCAGATATAAGACACAAATACTCTCTTTTTACTTATTACAAGTGAGTGTGTGTGTGTGTGTACATGACTGTCATCCACACCACACATATGCACGCGCACACATACACACATACACACGCATTCATATATTACAGATACATACTCTTTTACTCTCTCTTTTACTTGTTTCAGTCTTTTGACTGCGGCCATGCTGGAGCACCGCCTTTTAGTCGAGCAAATCGACCCTAGGACTTATTTTTTGTAAGCCTAGTACTTATTCTATCGGTTTCTTTTGCCGAACCGCTAAGTAACGGGGACGTAAACATACCAGCATTGGTTGTCAAGCGATGTTGGGGGGACAAACACAGACACACAAACACAGACATATACATACATACATATATATATATATACGACAGGCTTCTTTCAGTTTCCGTCTGCCAAATACACTGACAAGGCTTTGGTCGGCCCGAGGCCATAGTAGAAGACATTTGCCCAAGGTGCCACGCACTGAGACTGAACCCGGAGCCGTGTGGTTGGTAAGCGAGTTACTTGCCACACAGCCAGGGTAAATATATATATGTTGTTTGTTCCTTCTCATATGGCCAGTTTTCAGGTTTCCTTGGCACATAGATTCCTCACCTGAACGGAACGCCGGTCCGTCGCAGGTGAGCTGCAAGATGCAGGAGGAAAGGGTGAGAGAAGTTTGTAGCGAAAGAGTGAGCACAAGTTCGCCATTACCTTTTGCAGGAGACGCGTGCAGCTTAGGTGTTTGGCTCATAAACACTCACATACCCGGTCTGAAAGTCGAACCCGCGATCAGTCGACCGCGAGTCCGCTCCTCTAACCACTAGACCATGTGCCTCCATACACATACGCACACGCACACACACACACATCAATATTTATCTCTATCTATCTATATGTATATGTATATACAAGACTGCTCGGAATTACATGCATTCAGAGGAATAAATTAACAGAGATGTTCCGTTTGGAGGCCGATATAGAAAGCAAGCGGTCAACCGGGTCCTCACTCATGTATTAGGTGCCACTATAGTAACCTACTTGGCCTAATAAGCTACCTGATGACCTACTAAATGTAAAGCTGATGATCTGGCTTTCTTCAGAAAGAGGAACGACAAGCTCCAGTTGTGGAACATGACTGTCACTACATAAACCTTCTGATTGCATAATGCATGAAAGTACTATTTTATATCAATATTGTAAAATAGTTAAAATTGCAAAAATTGGAAATGATAAAACGTGAAAATCAGACTAAGTTGGAATCTCCATGATAGATCGTTTGCTACTACACGCATTTTTTTTCTCTCCTTGTTTCACTCCTTGTTTTTTTCTGTGTATTTTTCTATCGAAGAGCGTAGGCTCGAAACGTAAAAGCCTTTTTCTATTCCTGAGCGCTATTCTAATACATTTGTTTGTTTGTATTCCACCAGCCTTCGTCTTTTGTTTATTTTCGTAAACTTGCCCTTTATATATATATATATATATATATATATATATATATATACATAATCGTTACTCTTTTACTTGTTTCAGTCATTTCAGTCGAGCAAATCGACCCCGGGACTTATTCGTTGTAAGCTTAGTACTTATTTAATCGGTTTCTTTTGCCGGACAGCTAAGTGGCGGGGACATAAACACACCAGCATCAGTTGTCAAGCGATGCTAGAGGGACAAACACAGACACACAAACAGACACACACTGACACACACTGATACTCACACACACACACACACACACTGACACGCACACACACACACACATATATTTATATATACGTTCGTGTGTGTGTATTTGTCTGCGTGTGTATTTACCTTAGATATGGCGATACTAATTATCTTGCGTTAGAGCTCAGTATACACGTGCTTCTGAATAAAGTCTTAGTCGGTACAGAGGCATAATGTAAAGTGAAATAAATTACAAAGGAACTGGAAATTACCGAATGAATGTTAATGCACCTGTTTCTGCAATAAAATGCTTTGCACATAGAGCTGAGTCGTTGTGACATTCCCTTATAGCTTCTTCAGATCTGTTGAATGGATTTAATCTTATAGCAGAGATAGCCGCAAGCTAATGCATTTCATTCCATTATTGCATATTTTCTTTGTTTCCACGCAATTCATTTAATTTCATATATACGTACATTATAGTAATAGGGGAACTTTGATCATTAACTAGATGGTTTCAGTAATTTTTTTAGAGAAGTTGGGATTTACAAGTGGGGTGAAAATGCCTACAAAACTTCTCTTGGTCATCGAAGATATTGAGACTTTTACTTATGTATGAAGTATCGCGGTATGAGACCCTTGAAAACAGGTTGCTATCTGCGCTTAGAATATTAACAAGAGTTAATGAAATCGAGAGCTATGAAAATTGAAATGGAAATATAAATATCTGTATTTTACTGACAAGAAAGCAAATTTCGGACGCAGAAAAAAAGTAAGAACAGCAGCGAAACAAAATATTTTACCCTTTTATGAAGGAAAAATTAGCCAAATTAGCGATCAAAATTTATTTGTTGTCAGCAAAATTCCAACCATATTCGATGCTTCCAATGTTTGTTTATAAAGTGTTGTCGCATTCCAAAAAATATAAGTTAGCTTTAAAATGTAGACCTAAAATTCACGGTAATTGTTGTCAAGGATAATTTACCTTAATGGTTAGAGCACCCAGCCGGTATCTGAAGGATACGTGTTCACCTGCTGGCAACATTCTTTTCAGTCTTATGAGGGTAAAGTACCCAATGTTTCTCTGCTTTTCATACAGCGTTACTGAGTTCAGAATTTACTTCTTGCCTTCAAAATACCGACCACAATCGGCAGTTCGAAGTTTGTTTATAAAATGTTGTCGCATTAATTTTAGCCTTAATCTAAGCGACGTTAGAACACCAGGCAAAACGCTAAGCAGTATTTCGTCTGTTTTTCATTCTAAGTTCAAATTCCATCAAGGTCGACTTTCCTTCCATGCTTTCGAGGTCGATGAATTAAGTACCAGCTCAACACGAGTCGAAGTAACCGACTTACGCTCTACCCTGAAACTGCTGGCCTTGTGCCAAAATTTAAAACCATTATTCTAATTAATCAATCTTGAACAATTAGACATATTCCATAAATCCCTCTTGGAAGTTAAATATGTTACTTGTTGAAAAACAGATTGTACCAAAATTAAGCGTACAGAATATTCTATTCAGATTAGTATGCCTGCTTCAAATGCCAACTAAAAATAAGATCAATCATGTCATTTCGGGACTAAGTTTTTTTCCTCTAATGCAAAATCCGAACCCCAGCATGAACGCCATGTCTCCCGAAGGAAAACAGAAAGAAAACAAAATAATGCATTTGACACAGAGACAACAAAAAGGAAAACTGCTTTACTCGCAACGCAAAATATAGTCCTGAAATCTTGATACACGGCTAAGATGTTCGAGATAGAGGTAAGTCGATAACACCAACACTAGTACTTAACTGGTACTTATTTTATCGACACCGAAAAAATAGAAGTAGCCATCTGTGGAATTCGACCACAGAATGTAAAGATAAACGAAATGCTGCTAAGTGTTTTGCCCGTTGTGCTAACGCGTCTGCCAACTCGCCACCTTATATAGTGCAGAATATTAATAAATATGCCGTGTCTACAGATGGCTGCACCTCTCAAGCTGAAATTATTGAAGAAAAAGAAAGTAAAAAGAAAGCGGTTATTCTATGTACATGGAGTAGAAATCTTGTCAACAGTAAAGGTGTAAAGGTGCACCGCTTCGGGCGTAAATACGAGAAACTGAAGCTCTATTTTGCAAGCGTTGCGTCGAAAGGGAAAACCCCCTCAACCTAAACTTTTCCGGGAGAAACAAAAATTTGTCCAGCAATTGTTTACCGACTTGCTAGACCAAAAACAAAATGCCGATCTACCAAAAGATACACCGAATAGGAATGGGAACTGAAATATTCTGTCTTTAAGGGTGTTGCAAAAAGATTGGTTTGGGATCCAACCTTCCGGTGGTTTTACAGGGCTTAAAAAACCTGCAATAAATTTGTGAAACTGAGTGGGGAATTTGTTGCATGCAATCATGATTATCTGATCCTTCTGTATTTTCTTTTACTCAAAGCAAGGAACTTTTGCCCAACCCCCTCATATTATGATTCATCCACACTCGAATTTATGACAGCTAGAGAAGTTACCTTATGTAAAATATCCTTCATTAATAGAGGAAAACATTTTGAACATAGAGGACGGGGCGAAATCTAAAATTCTATCATTACGTGACACATCTAACTATGCTTGTTCTGTGTCTTTGGAGAAAGAGAAGGGATATGGCTGGTAACGTCGGGCCCTGGAACTATACGGCAAGTGGTAAATGTAGATGTAACATTTAGTGTTATATGGTCGTGTACGGTCTTTTGATATATATATTCTAATAACACGGCAACACTTGAAACACTACCAGAACTGGGCGCTGTCAAGTGTGCAAAGAGGAAGATGTTAAAACTATGTCTGAAAGGCAAACGGTCCAGCTGTTACAGATGTAGAAGGAAAAGTTAACTAAACGCGTTCCATACTCAATTATCATGAAGATCAAAAGTAATTTCAACATTACATTCTCTACCGGTAAATGTAGGTGCTTTTTTCATTTGCAGTAGCGAGCCATGAAATAACACAATCCCACTACTCAGCCACACGTAGATACAAATGGCAAATAAGCACTCGCTCAGAGTAACACGAGTCTTATCTACTTACAAGGCTGGCAACAAAAGCGAAGTTGATGGAGAGCAGCAGACGTCTGCACTATTTTGTAAAAAAGGGCCAAGAGATAAAAAAAAATAAGACGTGTAGCAGGAATACTGGTAATGCGCAAGTTGCAGCAGTTACCACAGGAACAATTTTTACCTCTGTCTTCCTCAATCTCTTCCGATCTCTGAGCGGTTTGAAGTATTTCTAATTTCTACTATTTTCATTGATATATATCTCTACTAGTATAATATAATATTACAAACATTACGACCTTTTTCTGTCTTCTGTCACCTACGAGCAAATCTCTTTACATCAATGGAATGATTAGTTTCCATGATGAAATCTCATACCATCCATTAACTATCAATTTTCATTATTCTCCGGATCTTGTTCACACCATTGTTCTATCCCTTGGCGAACATCCCAACGCATTCTTTTACCGACACAGTTGTGGCTGCACTTTTACTCTTTTGTGGTACTTTACTGAATTCCTTTAGGAGACAGTTAATAATTTAGTATAATTTTCACGTATCATGCATTTGCTTTCTGAACGTGTTTTATCATCGTTTGCTTTTGCAAAATTCATTATATTGGGTCGTTTCTGATTGGCTGTAATCACTTTCACTTAGGATATTCTCAATGTGTTACTTGAACTGGTCATGTATTTCTTTATTTTTTTTCTTTTAGTTGGTCCATCATTTTAATTTTGTTATTGGATTTACTCACTGCTTCAGTAATACTTTGCAGAGAACAGGGAGAAAATAGCTTTCCATCACAATACACTACATTGTTTTGCAAACATATTATTCGAATACTGATAATGTCTTTTGTATTTAACAAGCTTCTGTCTTTTTTTAACCCACTATCCTGTCAAAATTACTTTTAATGTTGCGCACTCTATGCAATGTATCTTTCTAGTTCTCTCTAATAACTGTAGCTGTGTCCCTGACCATTTTCGCAAATGAGCAAATTATTTCACTTATGGCATGTTATATATTGACTAACGTTTTAATGTTTAATTTTGCTTGGAATAGGTTCCTAATACTTCTGTAAAATATTATCTTTTCTCTTTCCTTTACCTTATCATCGTTTAATATCTCCAAACAGTCCAAACAGTCGAATGGTACTTTAATACTATCAGATTTAACCTTTCTCCGTATCTTCGTAATTAAAATTGCACATTCATTCACTTAGACTGTGGACAAATATTGTTAAATATAATTACTGTTTGGATCAGAGACTCCAGCTCTTTTGAAGTTTTGGTGTGTGTGTTGAGGTAATCTGTATACGGCAGGTGATATATCTTTCTCCTTGTTCTTTGCAAATTCATAAGAAGGTATGAAACTTCTCAATGCTTTTGACTGATAAGTAAATGCAATTATATATGGTAAGAGGGAAAGAGGGCCTCTTTGAAATATTTTCGTTCATATTTTCACCTTTGACAATGATTCCATTCGGCATCCCATAAACTCATTGCTTTCTATAAAGAACTTTAATTTTCTAAATGTCTCCGTATTCTTTCTAGATCACGAAAAGTTAAGTGTGTTGTAAATTATTTTGATGATTTCTGATAATCTACCAGAAACCTAGTTCAATAACAACAACAACAACTTTTATTCCCAAAATTCCTGCACTTCATTTGATAGGACAAACGTTACTGTAACTGTTATTTTCCCCATCTTCCTCAAAACATTTTTTGAGTTATCTTTTCACCATATGGTATCGTTGAGATTTTCGCGGATGTATAATACAGGTGGTTGAGATCTGTAATATCAACGTCATTAGCTGAAATTATATCCTTGATTGCAAGTCGTATTTTACCAATTATATTCAGATTTTGGTTAGAAGTGCAAATTTTTGGGAGAGTGTCGCGTTCATTCATACTGGTTTCCTTAATTTTCAGCCATTCAATCATTATTTGATTTTTTTTAGATCATCTTGTTCTGTTGGGTCAATTTCTGTCTGACTTTCTTCAATTATTTGTTTTTCATTTGTCTTAGTGATTATGGTTGGTTCAGAGAGTATTTCCCTCTACTTATCAGTTACATTAACTCATTCAGTCGTTATTGCATTTTCATCAGCCCTGCGCTGGTCCATAAATATTTCCTCTGTAGTATCTTCTTTAGCTGTAGCTTTCATCCTTTTATCCCTTACTGATTGTTTAATTTGGTCAATCTCTAATTCAGGTAATTATTTCCTTTTCATAATATTTCTTATGACGTTGGTCAGTTTGTTACTGTCTATTTAGGGTCTTACTTCAAGGTGCTTCTGTCTCCAGTTTAAGTAGCTTTGTACAGTATTAGATATATTTGTGGGAAAATACATGGTACGATAGAATGCCGTAAGAACTTCATTAGACAATTTTTCATTCTGTTTCGTTTATTATTTGATGACGAGTATGGATGGACATCTATTGGAATATTCCGGTTGTGGGGTAATTCCAGCTCCTGGGTTCAGGGGAGATTTGAACCAGTAGCTTATTTTTCGCTTCGAATCTGGTTCATTATTTGAGATCGTGGTCCTCGGTGTTCCAGGTGACAATTAATCCGGTTTGTATTTTGCATATTGCTTTTGAGAGACAAAACCGCCTCCGTGTTCTTTGCATGTAAACATGGCTCGTAACGTTGTTTCTTAAGGGTAAGAGATCTGCATTAATTTGTATTTTTATCATTATCATTATTGTTGTTGTTGTTGTCGGTGCTGTTCTTGCTGTTGTTATCGTTATTATTAGCAAGGTCATTGTTATTTATGCTAAAGCTTTTGTATCGGTGTATTCGTTTTACTTTCCTTCAGAGATAATGCTCGAAAATATATTAATTCGAAGAGTTCAACACGATCACATAAGAAAGAAAATTGAAATTACATTAAAACCAGCATAAGAATGAACAGAGAATACGGATAGTAGAAGACTGTTTGGTAACAGGCCAGAATTTATTACAATAGAACAGTACCTCTTCCTCTCTGTATATTTGTCTATGAAGCATTAATTATTTTGAAATGGCGACTAACAATTACTGGAGTTGAATTGGGACATCATTCTTGTTACTTGCATGCTGCTAAATCTATTTGTTATCAGTTTAACCTTCCAAATATACAATTTCTATCAGCATCTAGACTGCAATTTATTATGTCCTACACGACTACTTTCCTTCTTGTCATTTCTCTCGTCTTTTATTATCTATGCTAGATTTCACTGGATGCAAGGGAGATGAAATTCGTCAAAATATCTAGACATGTGTGTTATCAATCAAGATATTACTGATGCATTCTAGTGAAAAAATTTGTAATTAATTATTGTCTAGCTTCGACTTGGATATATGGTTTCTACACATGTACACGTAATCACACGTACGAATTCACACACACACACGCACACATATTCATATATACACATATACACATATATGTATATGCATATATGTATGTATGTATTTATTTATCTATACATCTATGTATATATATATATATATATATATATATATATATATATATATATATATATATATATGTATAAATATATATGTATATGTGTGTATATTTATATATATATATATATATATATATATATATATCCACCTCACCCTCTTGTGCTGTCTTCTACGAAACTCTATAAAATGATTAAAATTCCCTACAAAGGAATTATTTTGATTTGAAAACCCCACTAGAATAGGAGAAAGCGGTAATGATCTAAGTGATATGATATATATGTAAAAAATGTAATATATAAATAGATATCTGTAAATATAAACCATCCGATCTTCTGATTACCTCATTTCTTCTAATATATATATATATATATATATATATATATATATATATATATGTATATATATATATATATGTATGTATGTATCTCTCTCTCTCTCTCTCTCTCTCTCTATATATATATATATATATATATATATATATATATATATATATATACATATATAATGAACTTGCCATCGTTCAGGATGAAAATAAATACATATCAAATATGCGCTGAAGGGATTTTTACCTCTTAATATCATATTTCAATTTTAATTGTAAAATATAAACGATGGTGAGAAATTGAAACGTCCGTACGTGACTGTTATATAAATAAAGTGGCTTTTGTCTGTGTTCACACTCTCCGGGCTCAGTCCCAGTGCTTAGCGCCTTGGCTAAGTGACTTCTGCTACAGCCTCAGGTAGACCAAAGCCTTCTGAGGGGATTTGGTGGACGTAAACCGAAAGAAGCGCGTCGTATATATGGTGGTTGGCTACTCCGTATGCAGATTTTGACCACCTCCTGTACCTATGCCTTGGAACCATCAGGGCATCTGATGTGGCTTTTTAAATCAGATAAAGTACTGAAAAATCACCGACATGCATGGCATATCCGATTTGGACCTTCAAGATCTGCAGATTAGTTCTATTATTTGTGGATCTTAATATGTCTTTTGAGGCCTCCGTTAGATTCGCAACCCTTCTGACATACTTAGCATTCAAAGGTGTACATAGAAATATAGGCAGAATAGTTGGTGGAGGTTCGTTTTCCAAGAGTTCATAAATGATATTTGAGCGCAGCAAAAGTACGACATAGTCTGTTACAAACTGTGCACACAAAAAAGCTCATTGTGTTTCTCGATCGTAACATTTTTCCTTAATTTCCTTCTGAGTCTTGCATGCGTTATCCTGGCATCTTAAAACGCTTTCTCTCTAATCCTCACTTTGTTCGCCATCCAGCTCGATCCGAAGCAAGGATTTCTATGTCTTCTGGATCCATTCCAAGTGACTTCATAGTAGTCTTTATGCCGTCTGTAAACCCTTTTTAAGGATTTACGCTGATAGCGTTTCCCCTCCGCAATCTCACCTTAAAATAACTGTTTGGGCATGCGTTCGTCCGCCACTCTTACAATATGGCTACACCATCACATTTGGTTTCTCAAAATCATAGCTTTAATTGAGGTGATGCTTGCGGATGTAAAGACATCTGTGTTTGGAGTAAAAGAATACCATTTAATGTTTAAAGTGCGATGAAGGCATTTTTGGAGAAATTGTTCTAATAATTTAAAATGTCTTCCATACCAAGTCCATGTTTCACAGGAATACAACAGGGATGGTAAGACAAATGATTTGAACAGAGCCAACATTGTACTGTCATTTATATGTCGCTGGCGCCAAATGTTTGACTCCCAGCTACCAAATGCTTTTGCTGCCCTCTAAATTCACGGATGTATTTCTGTATCAAGATTTCCATCATTTTGTACAGAGCTTCCAAGGTAGGTGCACGAATCAATCCCTCAAGTAACTTACTCAGAAAAAAAATTTAGGCGTGTTACAAACAGCACCACACGCAGGTTGATGTTTTAAACTCTTTTTTTCTTTTAAGTTGATGTTCAAGCTAAAATCCTCGCAAGCCGAGTCCAATGCAGATACAAGAGATTACAGACTTGTTTCCGAATGACTAACTAGATAGCAATCATCAGCGTATAAAAGTCCCCTAATGAGTGAAGTAAAAACCTTCGTTTTGAATTTCAGTCTGGTCAGATTAAAACTAACTGTAACTACTCTACTCAGAGTTTTGAAAAGCGTGAGACAACACAACAGCAAGGTATATTGCAAAGAGAGTGGGTACATCAAGGTGTCCTTGCTTCACTCCATTTTCCACTTCAAAACATTCAGAGTGCCTACCACCAAATTTAATCCTAGTTTTCATATCTTGATGTAAAGGCCTGATCATGTTTACAAATTTTCAGGTACATCATGTCGTATGAATCTACCTAAACAACACCAAATGAGTACCAGGCGGCAGCTGGTATATCTCTTTCTTTATAGTCCTCTCTCTCTCTGTCTTTATATATATATATATATATATATATATATATATACATATATGTTTGTGTATCTGTACTTGTACCTGGACGATTGCTTGGCAACCGATGTTGTGTTTACGTCACTGTAACTGTGGGCTGTTCGGGACAGAGATACCGATACAGCAAGTACTAGGCTTAAAAAGAATAAGTCCTTGGTTGATTTGTTCAACTAAAGTCTGAAACAAGTAAAAGAATAAAATTAGACATACATGTGTGTGTGTGTGTGTGTGTGTGTGTGTGTGTGTGTGTGTGCGTGTGTGTGTGTGTGCAAATATCACTGTACCGTGGAAGATTTACCACAAGTGTACACCAGTGTTGGACGGATTGTACACATCTAAGTACAATAATTTTAAATCTTCATTTCGTTCATTCGTTCAATATATTCTTTACAAGGCAACGTCACAGTAGTAAGTGGTAAATAAGGTTAAATATATATCATCTAGTGTATATGTATTCTACACATTGGAGAATATTTTAAAGTGGTAAGGTAATAGCAAGAGAACGTAGACCACTCTCCCGGTTGTCATACCCTTGTCCCAGTAGCACATCAAGGATGTTATAAATTGAGAGAAAGAGAGAGAGAGAGAGAGAGAGAGAGAGTGAGAGAGAACGATATAGAAAGAGATATACCAGCTGCCATATGGTACTCATTTGATGGTCTGTATGTAAAGTAATATGACACGATGTACCTCACTCATCGATACAGCATGCCAATCAGAAAAGGAGAGAAACCTGCCAACACGTAATTGTATCCACAGCAACTGTTGTCCACTACGCCATGTAATTATCTCACGTACATAGACACATTCCTACATACACAAACCTGCACGCGCACATACACTTATAGTCATGCAGACGTACAAATATATATTGGGTTGTGAAAATGTATTACTGAATATAATGTAATCGAATTGTAGAAGAAATAATCATCGATGAAACTAGTTTTAAGATGTATAAATGCCAAATCGGTGATCGGCCAATAATCGTTTCCCATTCTATAATAAATAACGACATGCTAATATAATGTCCGTGCAGAGAAACCAGTGATCAGTTCGGCCACATCTTTTAGCCACAAAAATGAATTAACTTGTCTCAGTGTCAAGTTATTCATGAGACAATTGAAAGTTCGGAAAAGCATATTCTAAACAAATAAATTTATCATCTAACTGTTTTACTTTCATTTATTAATTGAGTCACGCTCTCAATGCAGGACTATTATATGCATTTAAAAGGAAAAATTTAGTTCTTTCCGACCATGCCAGCACTAAAATAATCTATGAAACGTTTCATATGAAGAGGGATAGAAAAGAGGATTTTAAAGACGTATGTAAGGGACCTGGCTGGCCAAGGTTGACTATTACTCTGCACATATACGTGTAGGCGATGGTAAAATGTTTGAAGAAGACTGGTTATTGATCATGTATTTAAGTAATTCCTATCCATGATGCTGGTGCGTATCCAAGTGAAAAACTGCCGTATTAATCCGATGCACTTTGGTACCATTGTCACGTAGTCGTTGCAATCAGAACGTAAACAGCTACAAAAAACTAATTCCAGGCATTTTAGCCGACTATCTAACAGTTCCAACAATCGATGACCTGGATAACTAAATCTTATTGACACCAAAAGTTACAAAGTGTACGTTGACTTGGGTGCAGCTTCAACCCATACTGTAAAACATTCTAAGCAGGAGTTTATTAACCCTACTTCTTTGCCGCCTTACGGATACATTTATAAATGATGAATATATTCAGTCTTTAGTGAGAGGGGAAACCATCTCTAGTTTAAACACTGGTAACTAAGTTTTAAGATTAAGGTGAAATTTACACTTACCAAAAATACAAGGTCGGAAACTTACTTTACTTTGTGCTTGGTTTATATCGACGTACATTGATCATTAACTGTCATATTCAAGACTGTTCATTTTGACTAATAACCACTTGGGTAGTTTGAGATATCAACACATCATTCAGTCATTTCATTTCCCAGGTTACCTATATGACCATCTTCACTAACAAATTATACAATCTGACAGGCTGAATATGCAACTTTTCATTTGACTCATAAAACAAGAAGCCTGCAGTTGTGACTAAGCAACATAGGTAGTTATATTTACTCTGGTCATCCATAAATATCTTGCGTTCCTGATAAGAATCGGAAATTGTATTATCACAGGTGATTATTTCAATGAAATGGGGTGTTTTACCTTTGAATAAGAATGTATTATTCTTCAAAATGCATTATTATTCGAAAACAGTTAATATTTCTTCGCTCAAAAAGTGCTTAAGACGCACGAAAATCCATGTGACACACACATTTAGCAGTACGGTCTATAATTTAATGCTACGTTATACACTTGCCTATTCACATGTATATATATATATATAATATATATATATATATATATATATATATATATAATATATATATATAATAATAATAAATATTAGAGAATAAATCCAAATTTACAGGGAAAAATCAGATTTAGGATTGAATCCAATTTTATAGTAAAATATTATATAATATTAATTAGAGACAAAACCACTATTATGCAAATCAAACAAAGAAGGACTTAATCCAATACAAAAAAAAATTTATATAAATTAAATAAAATAAATTTAATTTTATTTAATTTATATAACATTTTTTATGTATTGGATTAAGTCTTTCTTTGTTTGATTTGCATAATAGTGGTTTTGTCTCTAATTAATATTATATATATATATGTGTAAAATTTAATAAGGGTAGAAATTGATATTAATCAATTAAAACCAATGGCCTAGCATATTAAAAAAATGCGAAGATTAAAATATTTTTACATTCAAAATTTAAAGGACTTACCAATAAAAGTGGGCGGTCAATAGCGATTTTGACGTCTGTATCTAGCATGTTGACCGTCCACATTTAGTGGTCAGTCCTTTCATATATATATATATATATATATATAAACACATGCGTACGTATGTGAGCATCTCTCTATCTCTCACTATTCTCACTTTTCTCACTATAAATAAATAAATATATATATATATATATATATATATATATAGTTATGTCTGCGCGTGTTTATGCATATATGTATTATATACATAATGAGCTTTGGTATGTATCGTATTTCGTTTTCAATTGGGTTAATGCGACCTTATAATTGTAAATCGACCGTTGATTTATCTTTCCCATACGCTGCAACTGCATTGTCCATTATCTCCCAGCTTCTTACCCTTACTCCATTAACTGCTTCCTATTATTATATCTAACGCCTTTATTGAATAATATAGTGACAACACATTGCTCTCCTTCTACCTAATTTATTGAATGCCATGTTTTGTCTCCAAGAAGCGTATCGACCACATGCTGTTCCTCTATATTCTACGTCAATTGCTGTCCAACAACTGGGCACTTTTCCAGAAAGAGAGATATTTTAATGATAATAATCCACTAGATAGAAGTCCCAACCGTATTCTTGCAACTATGATTATTATCCAGCTATGAAGAATGGTACCACTAACTACAATGAGATTTTACCTCACAAAAGTAAATTCTGCCTTCAAATACATAAAATAACTCTTTTGACTCTAAACAAATCCCAACAGTTATTTTGGTATCGTGATACGTCAAAATATTTCTCGAGAAATACTCATCATTTATTTCCTATATCATGTTTTCTATTTGGTATTTTGGACATCCGATATTCCATCTCACGTTATCTAGAAAGAGTGAAAGTGTCCCCCCCTCTCACACTATCCCTGCACACACACACACATACACAGGTTTTTTTTATAAACATAATACCTAAATACAGTTTATCCAAAATATTATTCACTCTTCAAAACTCGCCTTGATATTACAAGGTTAGCATGACCATAATGACTGATTTTCTTTTGGATTACAGGTAATTTATCTTTTCAGTAATATCTATAAACGAAATAATGCCGTTTTCAGCTTCAGCTATTAATTTAATTTCTTTGTGTGGTGAATGTCTGGAAAACGATTCAAATATGGATAAGGAAATATCCAATATTTGACGTTTGAACACATAGGAAAATGGATACACACACACAGGCACATACACACACACACACACACACACACACACACACACACACATATATATATATATATATATATATATATATATATACAATTATGCCGAAAAAAGACAAAAATTGTCAATAACCATTATAATTTATGCGTCTCGAAACAAACCGATAGAAATTTCTAAAAAATCCGTTATTACCGTATTGGTCCCAATTTGGGGGTTAATTCATAAGAATTTTCCCCTCTTCAGCGATAAATACGTGGGATATAAGTGAAATACTTACTCATACCCATGGAAAAAGCAAGTACTAAGTCCTGAGCAGACCTAAGTACCCCAAATATATCCAAAATAGAAAAACATCGGCACAGTATTAAACTTATACCCCACGTATTTATCGCTGAAGAGGGAAAAGTCTTATGAATTAACCCCGAAATTGGGACCTATACGGTAATAACGGATTTTTTAGAAATTTCTATCGGTTTGTTTCGAGATGCATAAATTATAATGGTTATTGACAATTTTTGTCTTTTTTTCGGCATGTTTGGCATTTGAATTTTTCTCTTGCCCTTATTTTTGTAAATTATTTATTAATTTAAACTTAAATGTATTTTTTGATATGCTGGCCATTGATAAAAAATTTTTCCCGAAAAAAAAAATTATCCTACATTAGTTATAAATTGAATAGTGTTCACTTCCGGATTCTCTCACTCTGTGAAAGTTTCTAGTTGCACTACCACTGTTTAGCCCTAGGAAGCATCGCCGCTTCCTGGCGGCCTTGACAGGAAATGTGTCAAGGCCCACAGGAAGCGTCCATGCTTCCTAGGGCTAACCAGCGGTAGTGCAATTCCTTATTCCTTTACAGGACTGTCACGTTAAGTTGACAGTCAGTATAAAACCTCTCTCTCTCTCTCTCTCTCTCTCTCTCTGTATATATATATATATGTATATATATATATATATATATATATATATATATATATATATATTTTGGAAAATTATAGTCTTGAATGACTATATTGGTAGAAATGCTCCAATGCTGTTACAACGCATATGATATATATATTCTGAAAAAGGCTGCAATCGCACCGAAAACCGAATCGATGAAAACTTAAGTAAGGCCAGTTCATTAAATTGATTCTGGGGTAGTTATCATGAAAATATACGGATGATTTAGCAGATCTCTAATGTGTATGCAAAAAATTAATTAAAAGTGCTGCTTCTAAATTCTCATCAGTGACCGCGCTATAACAGAATTTCGCCTAGCAAACTATTTTATTTGCTAAAAAAATACGAAATCTAGGTATAACCGTAACAAAATAACAAGGTAAAAGTTTTTATTTTCAATTCCCTTCGAAATTGCTCTGAAATGTGGTTTTGATCGTTTTGACTGTTTCTCCTAGCGTGTAAATTACCTGTTAAAGGTAGCTTCTCTTGCGTTTAAATGCACACTATTACACACACACACACACCACACACACACACAACACACACACACATATATATATATATATATATGTAGTTGCTTTGAAAGCTCCGTAGGGCATTCGACAGATAAAATGACAAAGAAATAATATATTTCAATCGAAATGAATATACACTCACCTGTACACGCACCATGCTCGTATGCGCATGTTTAGATTCTATCTGACAACATTTATTGCAAAATGCCGGAACATAAAGTAAACGATTTTTACTTGATGAAATATTTCTCATGGCGTAAGCGTAAATTGTAACTCCAATAGTGTGTAGCTATTAGATTTTTAATCGTATTACTGACAGTGCAGTGAGAAAGAAAGAGAAAATGCCTAAAAGAGATTAGTGAGTAAATGTTCATTACCACACCATGAAATTAAACTAACGCGGTATAAAAATACAAAATAAATTAGTAATTACAAAAAATATAATATTAGAGAAAATAAATTGGAAAATATAATCTACAAGGATTTATTGATGGAATTCGCCTAAAGCTTTTGAACTGTAAACGATTTCATAAGTTGACGAAAATAATGAACAAACACTTCAGAGAGACTGGAAAAGAAACAAAAATCATCAATAAATTCTATGTATAGGTTTGATTATTTAATAAATAATTTATATAGATTGAGTGAGTATGTACATATATATGGACGCACGGGAAGACACGGATACACAGGCTAACACACACGTACAAAAACGCACAATCCCCGACACACTGTCATTCATATATATCACCAATGTACTTATAACATGTCTAGCGAAAGTTTATGCATATATATATATGTGTGTGTGCGTGTGTGTATATGTATGTATATAGATATACACACACACACACACATATATATAAACCTTTACACATTTGCATACACGTATGTATAAGTGCCTGTTTCTATTTCATTGCATGCGTATATATATATATACGTATATATATATATATGTATGTATATATATATATATATATATATATAGAATATATATATATGGGTGTGTGTGATTGTGTATAGAAGAATATATTAATAAAAAGAATTCCAACCTTGTCTGATTTTCACGTTTTATTTACAATCTTATAATGATATATTATAAGATAATATATTATAATTGAATAAAATAAAATGAAATAGTAGAATGTTAAATATTCATTCTGATTGAACTAGTACTTTCATGCATTGAATTCTGCAATCTTCGGGTTCATGTAGTAGTGTTGACAGTCATGCTTCACAATTTTTGACTGTATATATATATATATATATATATATAGCCATTCATACATAAGTACATAATTATAGAATAAAATAACTTTATGCACACACACACACACACACATATATATATATATTTATGTAGAGAGAGAGAGAGAGATAAAAGAGAGATTCTATCTGTTTGTTTGTCCCAGAAAGTGAAATTACAAGCACACATCATCTCTATGATTTTCTTCCTATGCCGCCTCTATTCTCTCTCCTCCGTTATATTCTCTGTCTGACTGCTTGTCTGTCTCTCTGCCATGCTACTTGAAAGAAATTCTGTCTCTTCCTTTGGTCCGTAAACTGAAACAAAATTCCGGCGCCATCTTTATTTTCCCTATCTTTCTTTCTCTATCTTTATGTTTCTCTCTTCCTTTCTCCCTTTCTCTAAAACTCTTTCTCTCTCTCTTCCTTCTTTTACTCTTTGTATCTCTTTCTTTGTTTCTTTCTTTCTCTCTCTCTTTCCTTCCCTCTTCTATGCTATTGCCTTATTTGTCTCAACCAAAATTACGCATTGGTACAAAATTCTGAGGAACTACATGGAGGCAAACATTCTTACTGGTTGTTTTATAGGTGGCACCGTTTTCATTTCTCGCATACCATTTATACCATCTAATGTCCCATTCCAATTTAAACGGTTACAGTTTCCTATCCGAGTTTATGTTGCAATGGACATTAATAAAATTCAGGGTCAGACACAAAAAGTTTCTGGATTACAACTTCAAGAACCATGCTTTTCACATGGTCACCTTTACGTAGGAGCATTACCTGCAGGATCAAAAGCAAATCTTTTTACTTATGCACTCCGAAATAAAACAAACACATTGTTTATAAAGAAATATTCACCATTATGGCAACTTGAATACTTCAATAACTTCATTTCCCATTACTATCATTACATTCAAGAATGACTAACTTACCTATTTCTATGGACTGCATTATATAATTACCTTTACTCTATTGATATATATATATATAATAAAAAAGATATAACTCGCTTTTGTCATATGATAAACAAACAGAAGTTCATCTATGAAGTTCATCTCTTTGCTACTTCAATTGTTATATGAAATCGACGCTTTCCAGAGATCAGCTAGCTGAACTATTTGCAGAGCAGCTTTTGAAACTCAGTGAAAAGTTAGTTCCAATTGATGAAGAACAGTTTCTTACACTTAATGCAATATATAATTCAACTGATTCCGTCGATGATTTGCTGTATGAAACCTTTCTTTATCACGTTCACAATTACAACAATGCAGATTGCATCGGTGAAAGGACTATTCTGGCTACAAAAATGTTCCTCTACGTACCATTAATAATATGCTATTGAATAAACTTCCAGAAGTATTCACTTATAACTCAATTGACAGTGTTGTTGATGATCGGGATAGTGTCAACTACCCCATCGAATTCTTTAACTCGCTACAACCTCCAGTTACAGCTTCTCATTGTCTTCAGTAGAATAAAGGGAATCCTTTTATGCTAACACATATTTTGTCTCAACCACAATTAGGCAATGGTACAAGATTAATTCTGCATAAACTTAACTGACCGAACCATTGTCAATGTTTGTTCTAAAGGCTTATGTACCCCGAAATAAAAACAAAACATAACATTGTACATAAAGAAACATTCATTCTTATAAAACATGAATACTTCAATAACTCTATCTACCATTACTATCATTACATTCAAGAATGAGTAAGTTATCTATTTCAATGGACTGTGTTATATAATTGTCATTACTGTACTGATGAATAAAATAACGCATGCATCTCACTTATTATAGTCATGTAATAAACAAACAGAACTTCATGTTTAATAACAATAATTTTTTATCACTGTTTCTCTTATAAAAACAAACACGGAGAGGAGGAGTAAATTCTACATATAATAATACTTTCAATGTATTATTAGATTTACAGTACAAGTACTTACCCGATCAATGACGGGTTTTACTGTTAGTATATATATATATATATATATATATATATATATAGCGTCTCTGAGAGAGAGAGAGAGAGAGAGAGAGAGAGAGCAAGAGATACATGTATAGTGTATCTTGTGCGAAGAAATACATTTACTATGACTAATGTTATGTTTAGTGACCGACGTAGATCATCATAGTCTAGTATGCTTCCAGTATAATTGTTAAGGCATTTCTATGGTTAGTAGTTATGAAATTTACAGGAAATGTATGAGAAATTGCGATAGACACAAGTTCATAAGATTCGTTCCTACGTACGTTTTACCATGATAGTTACTTGGAACCCTGAACAAAATATGTTCCCTGATGCCCCATTCTGGTTAAACATCCAAATGCACTGGGAAAATGTTTACGACTGACTACAGTCGTATTTCAGTTAATAAGGTTCAATCTGATTTTTCTTTGATTGTTACTTCTATTCGTGAGAAATTTGCGGAAGCCTTTTAGTAAATATAATGTTTTTGTAAATCCTCATGGACACTGTATGTGAGTGACACAGGATTAAGATGAGTGAAGAAGTGCTGGTTTGCGTTGGTATGTTCTTTAGCTTGTATATGTACATTTTAATATAATTTCCACTAAAACACTGGCTTGATAGAGGACAAAAGAGACCTCAAGCATAATGTAAACAATCTGCAGAGCGAAATGATAATGGAAGCCTTGATTATGATACTAAAGAAAGGTTGGGCATTCTTTAAAAAGATTGCTGTTCTGTCCTTGCAATTCCACCTTGTATGGCTTAAAATCAACAAGAATATACCTTTTCGTAGAGCTTAACTTCTCAAAAGAAGCTACATCTAAATACTTTCACATTTTATATGCATGCAAGAAATATGAATAATTTTTTAGAGAATTATATTTATTGCTGGGATTCTCTTTTGATCTGCCTTTAAAGTAAATTGAATTAAAAACTATATATTTTTACATTACAACATGATACTCTCATTTGCTAAAATCGTTTCAGAACAATCTCTTTGAAGTT